>NC_026151.1:1047859-1048796 GCF_000512975.1 Sesamum indicum
ATCCACTGTATAATGAAAGCTGGGCTGAATGCTGGCCTACTGGGACTGCGACTGGAGTGGAGTGCAGTCAGATTTTTGGAATTAAGTATCCTAGAATTTTTGCGATGATCAACTGAGCTAGTTCACTAATATTGGAGATGTATATAATATGTATGTATCAAAAGCGATTCATCGTGTAGAAGCTTTAATTATATTGGCGATGTGCATGCATTCGAAATAAAGACAACAGAATAGAAATCACTTGTGACCTCATACTAGAAGGGTTGAATGATTTTCAAAAAATTCTAAAATTATTAAAAGGACTAGCCCTGCAAAACAGAAGTTAGCACTCTAATGCTTAAATTAGTAACGGATTGAAAAAGAAATAAAAGAGAAACTTTAAATAATGATGGTAAGATATGATTAGGAGTGATGAATATCCGTGTGAAAGTGCAAATTCTAGGCTTATAATAGCTTAAAAATCGAGAGAAAATAATGAGAGAGAGCGAGAGTTTGAGCGTAAGTGTGATGCCACCAAAAGTCCGCACAATACCTCTATTTATAGGCTTGTCTAGAGTTGGATACGGAGTCAATTACTAAGTTCCATACAGCGTTGGAAAGATCCTTGAGTTGGTTATCATACGCAACAAATCGTTGGTGATTCAAAAAATATTGATTGAGATCCGCGAGCTGGATTGAACACGGCCTATAATCTCGAGAGTTAATTATGCACAGATTTTTCAGCTCGTTTATGACCAATTTACCTGGAACCTCCTGGAGTTATTTAGGGTTACGTGTACAAATACATTGGCAAGCTATATGACATGTCCTCCGAGCTGCATGATAACATGTCTGGCTAAGATGGATTTATTTCTTGGCCTGCTGGTTCAGTATAATAGCACATAAGTCTATGGGCCTTTTTTCCCCACTCATGGGCTTTATCCGTCCTGTTGGTGGA
>NC_026151.1:1048806-1063620 GCF_000512975.1 Sesamum indicum
TCCTGCTGATGGGCCCTTATCCATCCTGCTGATGAGTTAGTTGGGCTCTAGCCAACTGGACTAGTATACTTAGTTTGTGGGTCGAGCCCAATAATTTTAAGGGGCATTATCATAATGGTTAGTGGAAATGCAACATAATTTATCATGTCGTAGTGGTCAATAATATTGTGGGGAATGCATCAATTAGCTTAAAAAAATCTTCGTAGGAATTTGTTGATTAGAATTGAGTCTTTCTAGTTTTTAATGTTGTTGGTAAACTAAATTTGAGAACATTCTTAGAGTTGTTTACTAATTGGAAAATTAGTCAATGGACGTTTTTCAACTAACGAAAAGGTATGAAAATGTGAGGTCATTAAGCTATACTAATAACCATGATCAATTTATTTATTATGAATTTTATTATATTTGCATCGATGATCAATAGTGGAGTCAAGCATGATCCTGTCTTTAATTGAAAATTTTTGTTCTCATATTTATTCCTTTTTTTAAATTTGTTTTCTAGGTTTTTGCTTTAACCAAAACCCTCATATTTTATTTTTATTTTTATTTTTATTTTTGAAGAAATTAATTCGAAACCAATTTTTTGTGGACTCGATCATACTCGTCACTTTCACAATTTTTAGTATGATAATATTTTTTTAGTGGATTTGACACTCATAAGCGTCCCTACACCTTGATGGATGCTGATAAGGTGAATCTAGGCTTCCTGAATTACTGAGAAACAACCTGATCCTTTGGGCCGTAACCCTTATAGGGCTATTATTGGAAGAGAGATCAGAGATGGCCGTTCTGTATCTTCGTCCGCTTTGGGCCTTCTGAGCTTGCTATTGGGTTAGGAATTGAATTTGATTTTGGACTATCAAATTTGTGACCACACCAATAGTAAATTAAAATAAGAAAAACAATAAAGAGATATATAAATACAATAGTAAGTTTGCGGTGTAATTTAATTTTAGAGATAATTATATTTAAAAATTTTTAAATTATATTTTATGCATATAAATCATCCTATTTTTTTACATAATGACAGAATTACTCCTTGTAGCAAAAAAAAACCGGATAGTTTATATAAATATAATTGTTGTTTGATTTTAAAATAAAACAATAATGAAGTACCTTCTCCTCAAATATGGGAGAATTTGGATAATAATGAAATTTAGTAGAAAGAAAAATAGTGTTTGGATTGGAGTATTCAAATACATCCAATCCATAGTAAGCGTACGAGGGTATGAGGGTAGGGGGAGAGAAGGAGAGCGCGTGATTTCAGGGAAAATTGAGTCAGCAGCAGTGAAACGCCGCCGCTTATTATATAAACCAAAATCAGGGCCCTCCCCAGCAGTAGTGTCCGCAAACGCCATCTCAATTCCGGGCGGTCGCAACTCTTTTCACCCCCCTACCCTTCCCTTCCCATTTAATTACTATTATTATTTCCCAACATTAAAAAACACTGCGCTGTTCCTCATTGACGGCGACGCTTTCGTCAAACTAACTCTGTCCACACCCACCAGGCCCCATATTTCTTTTCCTCTTTTTAGAAACGAACGCGTTAACTCCCTCATTTTCATCCTCTTCTCTATTTCTCCTCCGCCGTACGTAGCTGCTGTAGAATTCTTGGTGCTGGGGATTAAACTGCGATAATGGGTGGTTGTTTGTCTTCTGAATCCGGCGATTCAAGTCGTCGTCTCAAGCCCTCTGCTGCTAATGTGGTTTTAGCCAACGGAGAATTGCGCCAGTACTTTCTCCCCATAACTGTCTCTCAAGTTCTCCACTCCCAAAATTCATCTCCCGATGCCTTCTTCCTCTGCAACTCCGACAATTTGTATTTCGACGATTACATACCATCTCTCCTGCCCCACGACGAACTGGAGCCTGCTCAGATCTACTTCCTGCTGCCTACAGCCAAACTTCAGTATCGGCTTGCTGCCTCCGACATGGCCGCCCTAGCCGTCAAGGCTAGCGCTGCGCTCGAGCAGATCAACGCTTCCAATAGTCGACGGAAGAGAAAAACTCGGATTTCACCGGTGTTGGTGTCGGAGGAGGATCCGCAGTCAAATCATACCGTAAATCAGAACAAGATTAGTGGGGGGGTTAAGAATAATTACAAAAGCAAGTCGTCGTCGTCGTCGTCATGGGGGGTGCTGGGGTTATCGAGGTCGGGTTCAGTGAGGAAGTTAACGAGATACTCTTCTAGACGAGCGAAATTGGCGGTTCGGTCATTCAAGAATAAGCTGAGCACCATATATGAAGGATCGGTGCATGCTCCGCCGCATCCCCCACCCCAGCAGCAATCACTAATGGTTTATTGAAGCAAAAATATTATTAAGGGAGGGGATCGAGTTTCCTTGATAAAATAAAATTATTTATTCTTTTCTGCCTCGTCTTCTTAGTTTTTTCTTTTTACTTTAGGGGGGTAAAATGAAGAAGGATTCTCGATTCTTCTGAGTAAAAACTTGGCATAAATTAAGCGAGACGCAGTGTATGTGTACATGTAGGTGCGTGTTCCCTTGTTCGTCTCATGAGTGATTTACATTATTTGTTTTTGTGAATATTTGTTTCATTGAATACAAATAATTTGAGGATTAATGAGAGGAATGATTAATGCAGATGTTTGTCGTGAATGCATTCTTGAAATGATAGAATCAGGAAGGTAGTATGTATGTATGTATGTGGATGGTGTAAAAGGTGTGGTGGTGGTGATGTTGTTACTATAGAATTAAGTGAAAAGTAAGTAAGTAGGGGTGGGGGAAAGTGGAAGAAATTGAATGGGGATGGATAGGCATTAGGCATTATTGGCATAGCGCGTCGACAACTTGAAATTTCAATGGAGAAAGTATTTAACTAATTATGGAAGAAATTAATATGCATCACCAAAGTCGTCCATTCTAGAAACTTACTACGCACCCCTATACCTGTCCCTGTCCCTATCCCTATAACAAACTTCTCATTCTTTCATTTGAAAAGTCAATTAATGTCTGCTGTCAAACTTATATTTAATATTTGGTTGATAACAGAAAATTCAAAGGGTCAATTGTAATGGCATGATTCGTTTGATTTACGTACCTGTTAAACTCAACTAATTATACTATTCTTTCTCTAAGGAATCTGTTTGGTCATTGCTGCACTCACTTCGATTCAACTTTTAATTTCGGAGTGTACATACATACATACATACATAGTTGGGCTACAACCAGATTAAGCTAGTGAACAAGCCCACCATTCATTGCCAACGCCTTTCAACCTTGTTATGTCTAACCATTCCTTACTTGGGTATTGCACTCACTTGGATTCACTTTCTTTATTATTGCACAATTGTTTATATGAAATAGTTTGTATTTACCAAATAGGATAAATTACAACTATCTCCCTTAAAATTTATCATAATTACGAATATCTTTTTATTCTTTAAAAATTATTAATACCCTTTCAAATGAAAAATAATTATGTAGTCCCTAGATGGTAAATTAAAAATTACAATTTTTTACCTTTGTTGTTTTTTAAAATAAACAAATATTTTAAAAATATAAAAAAAATTAAGGGTGAATAAAATAAATAATTTATAAGAAATATTAGTTCATAAAAATATTTTAAAAAATTATAATATATATATAAAAATATAATTTATAATCCAAAATGACATTTCATCACTTCACCATAAAAATTGGATGAAAACCTAACAGAATGGATTCGTTGTTAGACGAACATTAAAATTCAAGGGAGTATTAATTTGTAATTTTTCAAACAATAAAGAGGTACTCATAATTATGTCAAATTTTAAGGAAGATGGTTGTAATTTAGCCTATTAAATATTATGATTCAAAGCTCTTCGCCAACTCCAATGCTATGGAATCAATTATTGCAAAATATCATTTTAATAAAATTGATCATTGTAAAAAAAATCTAACAAAAATAAGTCTTTTATAATTAATTATTAAGAATCATACCGTTAGAAAACTATATATGGCCTTTTGTTACAGTTACTTACCATGGCCAAAATAAAACATTGTAACGAAAACTAATTAATCATACATGGGTTCACTAGAAAAAAAAATACTATTGTCTATGATTTTATTGATTATGAATAAAAATTGCGGTAAATAATTATTACTAACTATTGTTAAATAAAAGTCGATATAAAAATTTAACTTATTCACTATGAAAACTATTTTTGTCATGGCTCAAATATTTTTGCCATAATTTTTAGTTATTATAAATGTATTAACCATACTTGTAAAAACTACGACAAACAATCATTATGTGTCCGTTGTCAAGACTTTTTACTACTTCTATTAATTTTTACCCATGAAAATTAATTATGATCAAATGTTATATTTCTTCTAGGAAAAAATGCAATTTACCCCCTTGTATTCAACGAAATGAGCAATTTACCTACTGTGAAAAATAAATTAGCAACTTACCCTTTTGTGTAATAAAAAATAGAGCAAAATACCTCCTAAATCCAGCAGTGCACTACACGCGCCTCATGTGCATCTAGATATCATTTTAACCAATTAAATATTATTATATATATTTAATTCAATATATTATATATATATTTAAAAAATAATATACATATATATATATATTCCTTTCTTCTTCCTCTTCCTACCGCCGGACCTTCCTCCCCCTTCCCCCTTCCTCCTCCTCCTCCTCTTCCCCTTTCATCCTCCACCATCGCCACCCCCTTCCTCCGCCCCCTTCCTGGCCCAGATTAGGCTCCCCCCTCCCCCTTCCCTCATCCTCCTCTCCCTTCCTCCTCCCACGTCGCTACCCCCTTCCTCCTCCACCGTCGCCACTCCTTTCCTCCATCCCCTTCCAGCACCCAAATAAGCCCTCCCCCATGCCAAATGCATCGCCCCCACCCCGATCTCTCTCTCTCTCTCTCTCTCTCTTTATATATATATATGTATATATAACTGTATATATAAATACATATGTATGTATAAATCATTTTTATTATAAAAGTATAAATATATATATTCAAATTTAATAATTATATATAATATATAATATTAATTTTATTAGTTTGAATTTAAAATGTTGATTTGAATTAGATAAAATCTACACCATTGATTTATTAATTAAATTTGAACCATAAATTGGTCAAGATTCAAAGGTTATTAAATAAGGACATAAATATTATTTTAAATTTTAAATAAAAAGTTATAAAATATGCGTGTGGTTCATGAAACGCGTCGAATAAATTGCTGTTTTATTTTTTATAGGGGGTAAATTATTTATTTCCATTAACATAGGGGGTAGATGCATTTAACCCAGTCTTGTAGTGTCTGCTAAGAGGAAGGGTAGAGATGAGAAGAATGTCTTGAAGAAGGAGGAACACTGATATTACCTCCCACTGGGTTTATGCATTACACCCTTTTGAATGCTGTAAGATGAGAAATATTAGGTTTGGCGGAGTAACAAGGGTTGATTAATCAATGCCAAGAAAAATGAAGGACAATTCCAAGAAGCTAAACTCCAACAAATATTGTCGCTTCCACCGTGACATGGGCCATACACTTAAGGAATGTTATCACCTCCAAAATGAGATAAAAAAATTGATCCAGCAGGAACACTTGAAGGAATATTTCACCAATATCTACACGGACACCAATTTGACCTAGGGCTAAGTGCACCACCTCGAGAGTTAACATCAAATCCAACTCATGATGATAATCTTTCCACAACAGGAGTTATCTCCTAACCTCAAGAGGACCAACAGGAAGAGACTCCCTGGCCAAGAAGGAGTGACCCTTAGTTCGCGTAGCGGGAAAACGATCTTTGGGCTATTCACATTGTAATAGGAGAAAGCTCGAGTAGGAGATTAACATATCCTTTTCTTCTTTTGATTTTCTTTAAGACATTGTAATGCGAATTTTGAAGTAATGAAGTTAGTTCTCTAGTCGTAGTCTCAACAAATAAAATAAATTTAGACGTAGAATCCCTAAAATTTTAAGAGGACCCCAGAGGTAAAAATCGTCCTTGCCCTAGAGGCAAAAGTTGTTGTTACCCCGGGACCCATAGACGAAACTTCATTGAGATCTCCATAAAAAATGTTGCCTGAAAAAATTTTGCATTTCCTTGAAGTTGGTAAAGTACCAATTCTGGGACTTGAATAAATATCCTTTGAGACAATGTCCCCTCATCAAGAATATTGCACTGGAAACTTTGCGCCCCCCTGGTAAAATATTAACTCCGGGGTATGAGCAAAATCATCCCTTGAGGCAACATCCATAAAAATGAGTCAAAATGCGATATGCTATTTGAAGAAGTGCAATAACTACACTTACTGATGCATACCAGAAATTTGATTGCACCACAAGGGTCGAAGGATCTTCAAGAAAATTTTAAAATTATCGAAGGACTAGCCTTGCAAAATAGAGGTTAGCACTCCGATGCTTAAGTCAGTAATGAATTAAAGAAGAAACAAAAGGAAAACTTGAAATAAAGTGAGAATAATGATGAGATATGATCAGGAATGATGAATATTCGTGTGGAGTGCAGATGTTAAGCTACAATAGCTTAAAAACTGAGAGAAAATAATAAGTGAAAGTGAGAGTTTGAGTGTAAGTGTGATGTCACCAGAAGTCTGCACAAGACCTCTATTTATAGGCTTATACAGAATTGGATACAGATTCAATTACTAAGTTCCGTACGCCACAAATCGTTGGTGATTTGGATGAATATTAACTGATACATGTAAGCTGGACTAAATCCTGCCAAACTATCTACAATCTTGGGAGTTAGTTATGCATAGAGTTTCCAGCTTGTTTATGACCAATTTACCTGGAACCTCCTAGAGATATTTAAGGGTGACGTGTACAAATGTGTTGATAAGCTATATGAAGAGTCTTCTCAATTGTATGATGACGTGTCCAGTTGAAATGAGCTTGTTTCTTGGGTCTGCCAATTTATTAAAGAAGCAGGTAAGTTTGTGGGCCTTTCTTCCCTACTAATGGGTTTTATCCGTCCTGCTGGTGGGCTTTATCTGTTCTGTTGATGAGTCAGTTAGGATCTTAGCCAACTGGGCTAGTATACCTAGCTTGTGGGCTTGACTCAATAATTTTTTTATGGGGCATCATCAATTCCCCCCCCCCCTCCAGGAGTATAAATTGTGATGTTCGACTGCTGGAATAGATGAATGTCTGTGAAAGAGAGAAGAATTTTCCTATTGGTCAGCAAGACGAATCCCGTCGAGCTTCTTGAGTAATGCCGACCAGTTGAAGGACTCTAGCTGAAGAGTCCTTTTTGCTATGCTTTGTTGTTCTTGTAGGTTAGTGTATATACTTGGCTAAAAAATACCCAATCTATTTGCTACGTAACAATATTCTCTACAGGTGTTAGAGTAATACTAAGTAGGATAAGATAATTCTTAATCCAAGTGGCTAGGACTTTACTGCAAGAAGCCTGTAGGTTTAGGCAACTTGCTATAGGGCAAGAAATGTTGACCTGTTGTGCCCAACTGATGCAAGTGTATTTGTTCCAATTGCTTCTATCATTATCTAGGAAGATGTGATTTTATTAGTAGGAGAGAGTATATCTCATATTAAATGAGCAAGGATAGAACTCAAGTAGTAAGTTAGCCTAAGTAGGTTTTATAAGCATTATGTTGAAATAGATGTGCCAACAGAAGGCAACTAAAAACTAAAGTAAGTATGTCAGCTGCTTGCATGTTGTATATGCCAGCTGGTGATGGCTGAGTTAGATGCGTACGTGTGACATCCGTACAATTTTTCACGTAATTGGAAGCTAATTGGTAATTATTAGAAATTTAAATTTAATTAGTAAATAAATTATAGATTAAATTTTGGATATAATAAAACTTGAACGGATTAAATTGGAGTTCGTTATAATATTTGGGGGCAAATTATAATAATTAAGAAAATTAGAAAGGACGTAAAAATAATTATTTAAAAAGATTTATTAAAAAAAAAAAGAAAATGAGATGGTGGGCCGTGGCATGTGACCGCCTCAACAACCATTAAATATATATATGTATGTTAATTGCACACACACACGCACAATTACACACACAACACATATTCTAATTTCAATTTTCTCTCTCAACTGAACGAGAAAACAGAGGTATGAAACTATAATTATAATTTTATTTAATTTATATAATTATATTATTTAATTAGTTCATTTACTAAATATTGATTATATTGAGTGGTGAACTATTTAATTGGAGTATTTTATGATTTTGGCTATTTAAATTAGTGTTAAATTAAATATTATAATTGCTATAAAAATGATATAGATTGGAAATTAAATTATTTGATTTGTTAGATTTAATTATCATTATAGCTAATTTACACAATTCCATCGGAATGATTAACCAAGTATGTAATTATATGTATTATTGCTTAATTAAATTGTATAGCAACGATAAATTGACAGAAAATTCATAGAAATATTTCAGAAGTTATATTTTAGAAATATTATATTATTAATGAGGGAAAAGGAGGTTTCAGTGGTAATATAATTTACGAATGTTATTAAAAATGATAGTTATAAATATATAAGGGGTTTGATTAAGTGGATTCTTATCAATTATTTCGTAAATTAAATATATTGATTATACGTATAACATTCTATTATAGGACGTAACGAAAAAGTAGGGGGTTGAGCACTCCCTCGTGAAACCGAAGCATTTTGGGATATAAGGTAAGTATAGCTAATTGGATTTATATATATATCTATATGTGTAATATTGTATATATTTTATATATATTGGTTTCTTGGATGCGAATGTTGACTTGGCTTTATATTATTATGCGTGGCTTTCGTATATTGATTGTTTATATAATTAGTTATGGATTATTTGTTAGATTACCTTAATATCGGTGGAATTGCTACTATGTGCCATGTGTTTGTAATAGTTGGACGTGATAATGGTATGATGACGTGATCGTATAATTGATTGTTGTATGAAATCGAATTGGGAGTTATTATTGAGGGAGTAATTATTATAAAGAATAGAATGACGATTGTGAGTTGAAATAAAAGATGATGCTTACCTAGTTGGGAACACAGTCAATGGTTTATGAAAATGTGAGATGATAATGTGATTGATAATGAGATATGAAAAATATATGATCTAAGCTACGTAGCATGGCGCGTAGGGTACCGGGGTATTCGGGGGCAGCGGGGAATATCTTGTGTTGTTAGCTACACACTGGGGTGGTGTGGGGGTACCATGTTTGTTGTGATGTCCTGTGCTATATTGCTACACAGCTGGAGTAAAAGCGTGTGGGGATATCACACAACGGGTATCCTGTGCTGTATATGATATGATGATGGCCGGCGAAACCATTGACTGGTGTACTCCAACTAGAGTAAGTGGGCCCTTAACTAATAAATGATAATGAATGAATATTATGTCGTGGATTGATTTACAGTTGTGAGTATGTATTACTGCTTATATCTGATGTTGCTGTATGACGAATGACTGTTGTCGGTGTGACTGCATGTACGTGATACTTTGTCTGTATATATATAAGAGTGATCAGCTATACTTATTGAGTAGGCAGCTCATTCCTTGCCACGTACTTTTCAGGAGATAGGTCACACTAATTAGCCACACTGGACTTTGAGCGGTGGCGTCGTCTTTATTAGGTGGGTCAGCCGTGACATGTGAAGCCAGAGTTTTGATTGTTGGGTTGTTAAATATTCTGGTCTTTTATCGATATTTGTGTTTAAAGTTGTGGTATGATTTTTCTTGAGGTTATGTACATGAGGACGTTTAGTGGGGATAAATATAAACTTTTGGTGATATCTAATCCCTTTTGTGATATATATATATATTATGCTGATAAATTATAATTTATTTTATGGGTTGAAAGAGAATTACTTGTAGAATGAGTTCTGATTAAAGAAAGGATGAAATAGTAATAATTAGATGTAGCGAGTAGGGGGTGCTACAGTACGCTAGCTAGGGGCGGCTTATCGGATGCGTGCACCAGCTAGGGCGAATTACTAGAAGGATGTGCTAGTTGGTGGCGACTTATTAGGAGCGTGCGTCGGCTGGTAGCAGCTTACGTAAGTGCAAATGCCTGTTGGGAACAACTTATGTAACAATATGTGCCACCTGGTGGCGGTGGCTTATTTAGAGTCAGCTAGAAGCTGAAAACTGAGCTTCCGAGTAACATAAGATGGGAATCAAGAATTGCATTTATTGATGTGAAATAATGCTTGATTACTAATTAGAAAATGTAAATGAAGAGTACGGATTTCAGAAATAAAACTTCCTAAGGTTATAAAAGTTCAATGGTCGAGAAAGCCTCCTAGAGACCCTCTGTTTGCTCCTTGCTACTGGAAAGTTGCAGTAGTGAGAGCGTTCATCAACCTGCTCACGCATTTTTCCTTTGTCCACGTAGCCCTTCAGGTAGCCATTTGTATAAGCCTTTCAATCTCTTGCCTTAGGTTGAGGCATCGATGGTTGTCATGCCCATACTCCCTGTGATACCTACAAAAATATTTAGATCTTGGGAGTAGGGGACCTTTCTCTGAGCATTTAGGCCATTGTCAGGTTGGATGCCAGTCAATTGCCATGAGTATTCTAGTTAGGCTGGTGATGAGCGGTGTATACTAGTCGTTTTTTAGATCAAGGGGACTGAGAATTCCTTTAGGCTCTCCCCTTCTCCTACTGGAGGAGGACAACTCGTTCTCCCTTTGCTTATTGTGATTGCTCCTTCTCACTAGCCAGACGTCCTCCAGGTTCATGTACTTTTCAACCCGAGCTAATACATCTAGGAAGTCAACGACTAGCTTCTTAGTTAGAGACTTGAAAAGGGGGCCTCCACAGAGTCCTTATGTGAATGAATTGACTAGTACCTCCTAGTGAGCAGTCTGGTTGTGTTGAAGCGTTGAACATATGCCTTTAGAGTCTTAATGTCTTCCTGCTTGACTCCGAAAGGCTGATAACTAATTTTTGGTACTTCTTGCTGCTAGCAAACTAGTTTGGAAGAGGGAGCATTTTTTAACTTACAGATATGTTCAGCCAAATCAATGGTACCATTGTAAGTAGGTGGAAAATAAGTAGGAAGTTCTTTCGTGTGCATTGACTTCCTGGTGTTCTACCTCTTTCTAGCTGGGAAAAAGGTTCTGCTCCTCTAGCTTGAGAACCATGGAGGGTTGAGTTAATGATCTCCATGATGAATTAACGAGGTTGTTTCAGAAGAGTAGGTTTATAGCAGCAGGTCCGATTGTTGAGTCGAGGGTTGGAGCTAAGTCTCCTAAGGTCAGATCTAGTGCAGGAACATTAGCACCTCCGCTAGTAGGACTTGTAGGTTGAATAGTAGGGACCAGCTATTGTAGGGAGGGAAAAGTTTCACTCGAGGATCCATTGTTACCTCCACTGTCAAAATTCATCATTTCTCACGCCGATGCTTAAGTGTTTCCACAGACGGCGCCAATGATGTGTACCAGAAATTTGGCCACACCACAAGAGTCAAAGGATCTTCAAGAAAATTCTAAGATTATTGAAGGGCTAGCCCTGCAAAATAAAGGTTAGCACTCAATGCTTAAGTCAGTAATGGATTAAAGAAGAAATAAAAGGGAAACTTAAAATAAAATGAGAATAGTGATGATATATGATCAGGAATGATGAATATTCATGTGGAGTGCAAATTATAAGCTTAGATTAGCTTAAAAATCGAGAAAAAATAATGAGAAAAAGTGAGAGTTTGAGTGGAAGTGTGATGTTACCGGAAATCGACACAAGACTTTATTTATAGGTTTGTACATAGTTGGATACGGAATTAATTGCTGAGTTCCGTACGATGTTGGGAAGATCTTTGAGTTGGCTGTCATACGTAATAAACTGTTGGTGATTTGGATAAATATTGACTAAGATACGTAAGCTCGACAGAACCTCGCCAAATCTGCCTACAATCGCGGGAGTTAGTTATGCACAGATTTTTCATCTTGTTTATGACCGATTTACCTAGAACTTCCTGGAGATATTTTAGGGTGACGTGTACAAATGTGTTAGCGAGCTATATAACGTATCCTCTTAGCTGTATAATAGCGTGTCCAACTGAAATGAGTTTATTTCTTGGGCCTGCTAGTTCAGTAAAGTAGTAGGTAAGTTTGTGGGCCTTTTTTCCCTGGCTTTATCCATCCTGCTGATGAGTCAGCTGGACTCTTAGCTTATTGGGCTAGTATACCTAGCTTGTGGGCTTGGCCCAATAATTTTAGGGGGCATCATTACTTATAAATACTAAACATATTCCCAATTTCATCACAAAATATCTGACTAAAAAGTGTGACAAAAATCATCCGAAGTACTAAATATTGCAAAATTATATACCAAATTTTTCGGCCATATGAGTAGAGGGAAAGTGATCCCAAGTATCGAACATTGCAAATTTTTTACCAAAATTTTCGACCGTATGAGTTGCCAGAAGATCACCCCTTGAGGCAAGATCCATATAATTCAAAAAAAGAAAAAAAGAGAGAGAAAGAAAGAACACTGCGCCCCTCCACCTTCCCCAAGGTCTTGGGGGGCTTCGTCACCACAAGTAAGAGTGTCTACTCTTCCTCATCCACCTCGAAGCCGAGAAGAGGCGAACTCCTCTAAAAAATTTACACTTCAAGTAGGGATAGAAATAAAAATACCTCCCATCATTAGTACAGGAAGACAACTTGGTGACCGATCACATGTTCCACAATGCATGAAAAAATCCTCTAGTGTAAAGGGGAGTCTCATCTCTTGAAGACAATGTCGAAATTCCTCAAAACACATCAAAAAATTCGGTGTAAAAAATGAGTAAAACAAATCCATAACTTTGAATAACCTCTACTAATAGAGAGTGGGAGTAAGTAAAATAAAAGATACTTGGTGGTGGAGTAGTTGAGATCTCCTCTTTCCATGTTTTTAACCTAGGTTCAAAACCTAGTGGTTGCGGCATTATGTGCTTTCTACTCTGAGAGCTAATGAGGCAGCACGCGTCGTTCTTGAGGATTTTAGCTTGAGGTCCACTAGCCTCGAGCCCAAGGAGCCAAACTTGAGCTCGAGGCACCTTGGTTAAGGTCAGCGCCTCAAGCTGGCTATGGCTAGCCTTAGGGTCGGCTTGTTCTCGTGCACCCTAATTAGTCGTGGTCCAACACCACCTCCTCCCCACAACTTGGGCCACCTTCAACAATAGTATTGGTCTTAAATTTTGGGCCTATTCACTTGTTCAATTTTGACCCAAATAGTTGGTCTAACTAAATCAAGACCCTAAATACTTCTTGTTTTCTTACTCTCAGATGACTTACTCGTCTTAGTTCTAGTAACTCATTCGGGAAAGGGGCTATATGATGTATATGTTGGTAGTATCTATTTATTTACAAGGGTAAAAAATAATTTTTTTATATACAAGCCACAAAATAAATACATATACCTACCACACTCTAAAACTCCCAATACCACTATAAATACCACACTTATTATTTTTTAAAGGAACTTTATTATTCATGATTTGACAAGACATAGCATAAAAATTCTTTCACTAGAAAAAATTAGATTTGGGAAGTATTTGTGTGCCGAGAGTAATTTTTTCTTTCACTCTCTTACTCAAAAGTCAAAACTACAACCACATCATTATACATATATAGCTAGTAAAAATCACCTAAACTGTTGATATCTTTATTTTGTTTTTTCTTTTCCTTTCATGTTAAGAAATAAAAGGGTAAATTATAACTGCATCTCCTAAGATTTGACATAATTAAGAATACTCTCTTATTGTTTGAAAAATTACCCTCAAATAAAATATAATTATATAGTCCCTAGACGGTGAAGTGAACATTACTATTTTACACTTATTAATTTTTTTAAAAAATTAAAAAAATATTTAAAAAATATAAAAAAAATTTAGGATAGGTAAAATAAATAATTTAGAGAGAATATTAATTTATAAAAATATTTTAAAAAATTATAAAATATATATAAAATTATAATTTATAATTTTAAAAGGGCATTTTTAATAGTTTATCATAAAAAATTAGATGAAAATCTAACGGAATGGACTCGTTGTTAGACTAATGTTAAAATCGAAAAATATTAGTAATTTTTTAAATAATGAATAAATACTTATAATTATGTCAAACCTTACCCAAAATAAAAAATAGGAAAAATGGTAGCATGTTGTGTGGCAGCTAAAGTTGTATATTACTTAATTATAAGTTGTAGCTAAAAAAAATGAAAACTTAACCACACTAACACATATATAGACCATAATGTACGTTTGATTTTAAATACACGAGAATTAACAGATATAGATCAAAATGTATGTTTGATTCTATATATCAATAGTTTTGGTAATTAAAAAGTTGAACTCATTACCTAAGAGTAGCAATTTTCAACCTAGTGGATCACAAATATCTTTATTTTGGAAAATTTTAGTCCGGACAAGATTTGACTAAATTTAAACTAATTATATGACAAATGTAATATAATTGTTGTGTGATTGGTGTACAATTAAGAAAAAATAACTAATTACATAACATATATATCTGATTTGCTCTGTTATTGGTTTGATTCGACTAAACTTGATTGGAACAAAATTTTTTTATTTATTTTATGATATTAGAGACATTTGTTCAAATAAATTGGTATAGTATAGTAAAGGTGCAGTAGGGGATGGGATGGGGATGCAGATGCAGCAAATTGAAAAGCCTTAGAGAAGGCAATAAAGCAATATGTTTTGCCACCAAAAAAGTCATTTTTAATGTTAATAAAGGTGGAGATGATCCATTCATTCCTTATAATTAATGTTTTCTTGATTAAATAACAAGTAACATGTTGAGATTTGAACAACTACATATGTAATG
>NC_026151.1:1063630-1077449 GCF_000512975.1 Sesamum indicum
CGAGGCCTTCCTTTAGAGAGGAAAAATAGGCTTTTTGAAGGTGGTGTGGTGGCGGTGGGGGGAATGTAATATAAATATATGAGTAATTAATATATAATAATATATGTTTTGTTGAATCATCATCATCATCATGAGCATATATATATAACCTGCAGATTAGGGTTTTGAATGGCGCGTGCCACTCTATGCTATCATTAATCCTCGGCCACCAGTGCACTAGCAGTACTGAGATCTTCCATATATATATATATATATATATATATTGATATACAATTAATTATTATTATATTCTTTTATTATTATATAGGAATAAACACTCACCTCTCATCAAATTTAGTGTTTACGTAGACTTCCTATAATTTAAAAATTATATCAAGTATTCCTCAAGTCTGCAAAATTATATGTAATACCTCTAAAGTTTACTTTCGTCTAATAAATAAGTTCATCTGCTAGTCAAATTTATTGAATTTGCTGATATTAACAAAAAAATTAGATAAAAATCTATATTTACCTCCAATTATTATATTACTAATTTATTGCATAATTTTTATTATAGCCAAATTATTTTTATACATCTTTACATATTAATGTATGTGAGGAGTTATATGTTCACAATTAAGGACAATTTAGTCAGAAAAAATTATTTGACCTGCAATAAGTCAATCGAGGCCCAATATCAATTTTCTCATTTTTTTTTGTTAATATTAGCAAATTTAATGACTTTTCACGAATTGAGGGACATATTTGTTAGATAGAAGCAAACTTTAGGAGTATTAAATGTAATTTTTTAAATCATAAAAAATTTACGTGTAATTACTCTAAACTTGAGGGAGAAGAGTGTAATTATTTCTGTTATATATATATATATGATTTTTAAGAATGCGATTAATGTTTTGTGTGGGTTTACATATTAAGGGTAAAGTACAATTAGGTTTGACATAATTACGAATATCACATCGTTGTTTGAACAATTACAAATACGTCCCTAATATTTAATGGAATTACGTAATCCTTGAATGGAGATATGAAATGAACGATTCAACTATGTCCTTGTTATATATTTTTTTTAAAAAAAATAAAAGTTTGTAAAAAAATTGGTTGGAGTGGATGAAAAATTTAAAAAATTAAAATAAACTATCCACTTAGTCAATAAATAAAATAAAATAATTTAAAAAAATAAATAAAATTATAATTTTAAGTTCACAAAGACATTTTGGTCAATTTACTATAAAAGGTGAATAGAAACTTAACGAAAACTAACGGAATAGACTATTTGTTAGATAACTATTAAAATTAGTGATAATTTTAAATAATAAAGAATATTTGTAATTGTGCAAAATTTCAAAAAAATTATTATAATTTACCCCTAGGTATTAAAGAATGTTGAGAATTTTTGGTAGCAACAAAAATTGAGAATTGATGCATGGGATGTGTTGGTATTTATGTGGCCCATGACCCAAACTCGGTAGGCCCAACGACTCGGCTCACTAAGACTCTCGGCCCACTCGGATGGCCCTCACCCGACCCATAACCCGAGCCCATGAACCCGACCCAGGTAAACACACTCACTCACCCTAAAGTCAACTATCTCTCTCGTCTCACCCACTTGCGCCGCTGCGGATGTATCTCCTCCCTCTCCCTCTTCTTGTTGCCTTCTATGGCCGACCTTTGTTACCATTTCCACCACCGTTAATGGTGGTGGCTTTCCTTAGCCAAACCCATGGCTAAAGGAAAGCCACCCCAAAACCCGCGTGTACCAACGGCTCCATTTCTCCTTATAAATAGGGGCCGTGTATTCTCGGGTGAAGGAGTGAGATAGCCGAGCACTTCACTGTGAAATACTCCTACCCTTCCCGATTCTGTGTGAACGGCTGTATAGTGAGGTTTCTTGGTCCGATTCTAAGTGAACCGTTGTGAGGTGAGTGACCCGTTAGTGTTTCTGTGGGAACGGCCGAAGGGTGGGTTGTCTGTGTGAACCACCCGCGGTGTGAGGTGCAACCAGGGCCGAGTGTCTGTGAGTCCGGAGTTTCGGTGACCCGTGACTGTTGCTTCTGCTGAATCTGAATGTTCCTGAGCCGCTATCAATATCACGGGTTTCATTATTCACTTATCTCTATTATTTACTTCGTGTACTGTTCTTTATCTTTGTAATCTCAGTTTGTAATTTAAGGAGTTTCGTACTCCATATCCGCTGTAATAGTTGGTTAGGCTTCATTGCAAAAGTGATACCACTACGGGTCTGATACCCAACAGTGGTATCAGAGCACTGTTCCGATCCTACCCGCTCCGTGGTGAAGGTAACACGCTTGAACCCCTCCTCCATTTACTGCTTTATTTTATTTTTCAGCATTATATTACTGTCAATAACCGAGGTGCTTATCCCCTTAACGACCCTCCTGGCCGGACCCCTGAGGTCGTCGGGTATCTGGACTGGGCGTTAGGCTGGAAAGACCTTGGCCGTGTTCATTTCTCCTTCTCTTTGTGATTTGCTGAAATTTACTGTGATAACTGCTGCGCTTATCATTATACGGGTTCATTGTCTTGATCTGCGATTTTGCTTATACTTTGAGTTATTATCCTAAAATCGTGATCTGTGACGACTTTCTTAACCTGTGAACATTGTTGATATTTTGGCAAGTCAGAATTAGTACTGTTATTGTCTGATACATTTCTGCCCCTGTGGTGTTATTCTGATTCTGTGTGCATTATCTACTTGATCAACTGTTTTTCGAAAGATTTTGCTTAAAACCACAACCTTTGTTTTTTCCCTTAAAAACCGTGACCTCTACTTTCAAAATGGCCGGATATAGTTTACAACCGTTTGACGGAAAAACTGATTTCTCTATCTGGCAACAGAAAATGAAAGGTATTTTGATACAACAAAAGGTGTTTAAAGCTATTGACGGGAAATACTCTGAAAGTGTTTCTGAAGAAAAACAATTGGAAAATGATGAGTTTGCCTACTCATCCATTATTTTGAACCTTTCCGATAATGTTCTTAGAAAAGTGGGAAAACAAAAAACCTCTAAAGAGCTTTGGAAAAAATTGGAGGATTTGTATACTGAAACTTCGTTACCCAGTAAGCTTTTTCTCTTAGAAAAGTTTTTTCGCTATAAATTGGATCTTTCCAAAAACATTGATGAAAACCTTGATGAGTTTACCAAGTTGATACAAGACATTAAACTTACTGGTGATGAAAACATTGATGATTACACTCCTATTGTGCTCTTGAATGCAATTCCTGAATCCTATTCTGACGTGAAAGCTGCTATTAAGTATGGTAGAGATAGCATCAACCTAGATACTGTGGTTAATGGTCTTAAAAGCAAAGAAATGGACCTAAAAATTGCTAGACCTAGTCAGAATAATCATGAGGTAAATCTTGCTAGAAGTAGACCAAATTTCAGGAACAATGGCTTTAAAAATAGAGGTAGAAGTCACAGCAGGGGTAAAAGTAGAAACAGCCATAGTAAATCTAGATCTAGAGATGATAAAACAAAGGAAAGACGTTGCTATAACTGTGGCATTAAGGGTCATTACATCAAAGATTGTAGAAAACCCAAACGTGACAATAGGGATAGAAACTTTGATGACCAAGAGAAGGTGAATAATGTCTCTGATGAAAATGGTGAAGTCTTCATGGTCTATGAAGCAAATTCTGTGCTCTCTGTGAACAAATTTGAATGGCTTATTGATTCTGGGTGTACTTTCCATATGAGCCCTGTTAAAGAAGTCTTTTCAAACTTTCGCTATGAAAAATCTGGTTTTGTTTCTATGGCTAATGAAAAGAAATGTGAAATTTTGGGTCTTGGTGACATCTCCTTAAATTTCAAAGAAGGTTATAGGTTAACCCTGAAAAATGTGAGATATGTTCCTGATTTGAGTCACAACTTGATATCTTGTGCTGCCTTAGAAGAGGATGGTCTAGAAGGTAGATGGGGCAAAGGCCTCATGAAAATCATGAAAGGGTCCCTTATTGTGTTTAAAGCTGAAAAGAAACGAAATCTCTATCTATGCTCAGTTACATATGATTCCTTGACTGCTTCTGTGAATGAATGTGATATGACTGAACTATGGCATAAACGACTAGGGCATATGAGTCTGAAAGGTCTCGGTTTTTTGAAAAAGGATGGAATTTTGAATGACAAAATTGAAAACTTGGATTTCTGTGATGATTGTGTTTTAGGAAAACATCATAAAGTACATTTTCCAACTCCATCTCAATCACTTCCTTCCATGTCTTCATGCATCTTAAATTATGTACATGCCGATGTTTGGGGTCCATCTAGTGTGCCTACACATGGGGGTAACCGTTATTTCCTGTCTATCATTGATAATTACTCTAGGAAGGTGTTTGTCTTTCTTATGAAACACAAGTCCGAAGTTTTTGAGAAATTTACAAAATGGAAATCTCTTGTCGAAAATCAAATTGGTAAGAAAGTGAAAACTCTTCGGACTGATAATGGCCTCGAATTTTCCAATAAAGATTTTTCTAATCTCTGTGACAAATTTGGTATAAAGAGGCACAAAACTAACCCCTATACCCCCCAACAAAACGGTGTGGCTGAACGTATGAATCGAACCCTGCTTGATAAAGTTAGATGCATGCTTATTAGTTCTGGATTGCCTAAATCTTTTTGGGGTGAAGCTATACTTACTGCTACTCATTTGATAAACTTGTCTCCATCTGTGCCGTTATCTGGTAAAACTCCTGATTTTGTGTGGAATGGTAGAAAACCTGATATCTCTTACCTTCGTACTTTTGGTTGTTCTGCGTTTGTTCATCAAAACATAGACAAATTAGAACCTAGATCTGCTAAGTGTGTATTTATTGGTTATCCTGAGGGAACAAAAGGGTATAGACTTTGGGTTCGTAGCCAACCAGGTTTTAAAGTACTTATAAGTAGGGATGTCACTTTTAACGAGAATGAGTTTCCTTGCCTTGATAAAACTCAACTTAGAGAAAAAGAACCTACTCTTAATAAGGTGGAGAATCACTTAGGGGATAACCAAGAGGGGGAAGGGAATAATAAAAACATAGCTGAACAAACAACCGAAAATGAAAATGAGGTAGTAACCACTGAAAATGAGACCACAGCTATAGAAAACCCCCTAAATGACTACCAACTCACTAGAGATCGAGTTAGAAGAGAAACTAGGATACCTACCAAACTTAGAGATTTCGACACTGCTTTGAACATAGAACTATCTGAACCCACAAATGTTGAGGAAGCTATGAAATCAGAAAAATGGCTTAGTGCCATGAAAGAAGAGATGAACTCATTAAAACAGAACAATACATGGACACTAGTTCCTAGGCCCAATAACTCCTCCGTAGTTGATTGCAAATGGCTTTTTAAGATTAAACAAGAAAACCCCATTAAGTACAAAGCTAGACTAGTAGCAAAAGGGTTTACTCAAAAAGAAGGCTTAGATTATAATGAGATTTTTTCTCCCGTTGTGAAGTACACCACTGTCCGTATCATTCTTGCTCTCACTGCACACTACAATTGGAATCTGAAACAAATGGATGTTAAAACTGCTTTCTTACACGGTGATTTAGATGAGCATATCTACATGAATCAACCTGTTGGATTTATTGACAAAATCAAATCTGATTATGTGTGTCTTCTCAATAAATCTCTGTATGGCTTGAAGCAATCCCCTAGACAATGGAACAAGAAATTTGATTCCTTCATGCTCTCACTAGATTTTAAAAGAAGTCGTTATGATCACTGTTTATACTTCAAGCATGTTGATAGCACTCCTATTTTCCTTGTTCTATATGTGGATGACATGCTCATTGCTAGTCCTAGCCTGCATCTCATCAATAAACTGCAAACTTATTTACACAAAACCTTTGAAATGAAAGACTTAGGTGATGCAAAATGCATTCTTGGCATGAACATTGTTAGACATGAGTCTTTTATCCTGCTAAACCAAAAGTCTTATATTCTATCCATTCTAAAAAGGTTTTCAATGGAAACATCCAAGCCTACCTCTGTGCCTCTTGCTGCCCACCTTCAACTCAGTAAAAATCAGAGTCCTCATAGTGATATTGAAAAAGCTAAAATGGAAAAAGTTCCCTACTCTAATGTGATAGGATCCATTATGTTTCTCATGGTTTGTACAAGACCTGACATTGCATACGCTATTAGCTGCTTAAGTAGATACATGTCAAATCCGGGTCCTCCTCATTGGGAGGCCCTTAAGTGGCTTTTGAAATACCTGCATGGCTCTGAAAACATAGGCATACGTTTTTCAAAAAGGAGTGAAAACACTCAACTTGTTGGCTTTGTTGACTCCAATTATGCAAATGATAGGGATAGCAGAAAATCTACCACATCTTACATCTTTACATTCTGTGGTTCGTGCATAAGTTGGAAATCTCAATTGCAACACATAGTTGCTCTCTCCACCACTGAGGCAGAATACATTGCTACAACGGAAGCATTCAAAGAGGCTATATGGTTGGATGGCCTCATAAAGGAAATTGGCTTCTCCAATAACAAACTCACGGTATACTCTGACAGTCAATCTTCTATACAATTGTGCAAAAATCCCGTATTTCATGATCGGACGAAACACATAGATGTGAGGTATCACTTCATACGAGATATCGTCAGTAAAGAGGTAATTAAATTGGAGAAAATTAAATCCGAGGACAATCCTGCAGATATGGGTACCAAAAGTCTTCCTCTTGAAAAATTTCATACATGTTTAAAAATATTGCATTTATTCCCTGACTAACATAAGCTTCCGAGTTGTCTCAAAAATGCAGGTACATCCACGGAGAATTTTTTTAGGCGATGATGAAACAAACAGATTCAGCTAAAGACTCCATGACCATTTCCATCTTTCTGATGGGTCTTGGTCCAAGGTGGAGATTGTTGGTATTTATGTGGCCCATGACCCAAACTCGGTAGGCCCAACGACTCGGCTCACTAAGACTCTCGGCCCACTCGGATGGCCCTCACCCGACCCATAACCCGAGCCCATGGACCCGACCCAGGTAAACACACTTACTCACCCTAAAGTCAACTATCTCTCTCTTCTCACCCACTTGCGCCGCTGCGGATGAATCTCCTCCCTCTCCCTCTTCTTGTTGCCTTCTATGGCCGATCTTTGTTACCATTTCCACCACCGTTAATGGTGGTGGCTTTCCTTAGCCAAACCCATGGCTAAAGGAAAGCCACCCCAAAACCCGCGTGTACCAACGGCTCCATTTCTCCTTATAAATAGGGGCCGTGTATTCTCGGGTGACGGGTGTGAGATAGCCGAGCACTTCACTGTGAAATACTCCTACCCTTCCCGATTCTGTGTGAACGGCTGTATAGTGAGGTTTCTTGGTCCGATTCTAAGTGAACCGTTGTGAGGTGAGTGACCCGTTAGTGTTTCTGTGGGAACGGCCGAAGGGTGGGTTGTCTGTGTGAACCACCCGCGGTGTGAGGTGCAACCAGGGCCGAGTGTCTGTGAGTCCGGAGTTTCGGTGACCCGTGACTGTTGCTTCTGCTGAATCTGAATGTTCCTGAGCCGCTATCAATATCACGGGTTTCATTATTCTTCACTTATCATTATTTACTTCGTGTACTGTTCTTTATCTTTGTAATCTCAGTTTGTAATTTAAGGAGTTTCGTACTCCATATCCGCTGTAATAGTTGGTTAGGCTTCATTGCAAAAGTGATACCACTACGGGTCTGATACCCAACAGGATGATGAGGTGGCGAAGAGAATAGGTAGCTAATACATAGGGTCTCTTCTTCTCTTCTTTTGAGAGGGAAGACAATAATGAATTGAAGCATAGCAATTAGCACGCTGACGCCCAGCACCAACGCTATTCGAAATGCCCTGCTACCTACTGGCTACTGCACCGCACAATTATTGCTGTTCTCAATACCTACGATGCACGCTCATACACGTGCGCCCATTTCTGCATCCTCATACATACTCATCTACTACGTAAAATTAAGGATTTTTACTACCTACTGTGGACCCCAAAATTAAATTGTCATCACCTCCGTCTTCCATTTATTTATACCCAAAGCCATAGATATACTCTACGCCTCCCCACTACACGCACCATCTCTCTATCTCTCTCAGTACTCTCTCTCAGACATCTATATATATACACCCATTATTACTTCCAGATTATTTATTACATACGTAGTATATGCCGTACGTCGTCCTTCCAGTTTCAACAACCTTCAACTGCTAGACTAGTATCCCTTCTTTCATATATACCCGTAAGTTATTAATTTGCAGCTTCTACTTGTAACTAATTAAAAGAGATATGAGGACGATTATAGACTTAGGCAGCGCCCAAAGAGGTCCCCTCCACATCATCGACACTCCCACTTCTGTGGAATGCGGCCGGGAAGTCAGATTCCGCCGCTCCTTCCGCACTCTCGTTGAGTGCATGGTCCCCGCTTGCTGCGCCTTCCCTCCCTCCCCTCCACCGACACTCCCACTTCTGTGGAATGCGGCCGGGAAGTCAGATTCCGCCGCTCCTTCCGCACTCTCGTTGAGTTGAGTGCCGCCACTTTCTTCGGCCACCGCAGAGGCAGAGTCAGCTTCTGCATCCAGGACGACACCAGAAGCCCCCCTCTCTTGCTCCTAGAATTCGCCGTCCCCACCTCCTATCTCGCCAGGGAGATGCAGCACGGCCTCCTCCGTATAGCCCTTGAATGCGACCGACGACGCCACAAGGTCGACAGCGGCTGGCTCTGCTCCCTCTACGAGGTCCCCGTTTGGTGCATGTACTGCAACGGAAGGAAGGTGGGGTTCGCCGTGAGGCGGCAGATGACGGCGGGAGACGCTTCGGTGCTGAAGCTAATGCAGTCGGTGTCTGTGGGGGCTGGGGTACTGCCAAAAGGTGCAGAGGAAGTGGAGGGTGAGCTCATGTATATGAGGGCCAGCTTCGATCGAGTAATAGGGTCGGCGGATTCGGAGTCGTTTCATATGATAAATCCGGTAGGAAGCTCCGGTCAAGAGCTCAGCGTATTTCTCTTGAGGTCTTAATTAGAATTGGAAGAGGTAGCTGGGCAGGGATTCAATTAATCCTAAACCCACCCTCAGAATTAAATTAAAATTCTCTATAATCTGCATATATATATATATATATATATTGATAGGTTATATAAGCCAGGAAGTACTCGGACGTTGTATGTATTTGTGTATATATATAATCCAGAATACACATCTCTACTAGTTACTACGTACCTACTTTTAACTTCTAATTAGCGGATTCTTAAACTTAATTAGTCTCCATCCATCAATTATATATTATTCATATATATATATAGCAAGATCCATCCATCATTTAAGTTTTTAATTAATTGGTGGTTAATTAATGAATAAGTTATGAGCTGATGCATGGCTGAATCACCATTAATGAGAGGGCACGTAGATCGTGACTTGACATGATTAATTATATTGATTATTATATATATATATATAATATATATATATGTAGTTATGATCATAATTATCCAAGTGGGAAATTAATCAAAAATTGTCATTACGGCTCACTGTCTGATGCATTTTAATTGAAATAAATGAATAGTCCCAAAGAAGAGTCATATATTAAAAGCAAAAGTTAATTGGTTGATGATTTCATTAATTAATTAATAGTCCAAATTAAACGTCTCTAAAGTTAATTTACTATATATATATATATATAAAATAACATATTTGAGTCTGAAAGAAGAATAAGAATACTTGAAAAGACACTCCCACCGCATCCAAATTATACGTATTGTTCTTAAATATTCCAGCCTCTAGCTAGCTCATATTAATTCCTATATTGTCTATATATATTACAAATTTCTCTTAATATCAGTTATGATGGAAATTAGAGTTGACAGGCGTGCGTGCGGGGGCGCCCACCAATAATTCAATTCTCAATAGGAGAAAGAAAGAAAATAAAGGGGAGTTTGCATGCACGTGGGTTTGATGTTTGCATGTTTGATGGATATATATATGCAGCTGAGAAAGTTGAGGGAATACAATTTCATGAGAGAAAGAGAGAGAGAGAGAAGGACGACAAGAGAAATGTAATATACAACATATATGGTGGTGGTGGGGAAGTAAATTACAGGAGTTGCTAGCTATCTATTATTGCTTCAAATGTTTGTTGTTGGTTTGTTGTTGGTATTGGAATCTAGTCTTCCCATTACTGTTGATGGTTGACTCCGGAAGGCCCATTCCTCACCATCCATCTCCTTCTCTTTATCTTCATTATCAATTTTATAATTTAAATAAAGAGTGTTTATAATCTTTGAAGCACATAATCCCCTAATTCTATTGACCCAAACATATTTTTGGATGTGGGTACACATCAACCATTAATCAACCTAATCATCCCAATTAAGTATTTCGTTATTCTTTTTCACTAATGATTTGGTCTTAATCACTAGAAATGCTATAATATAATTAAAATCAAATCAACTTATATTACCAAACAAGTATTATTATATATAGTTGGACTGAGTTAATGAGGATGATGAATTATTGTAGTTTATATGACATAAAGATTTGATGGTCCCAACTGTGACAAAAATATAGATTATGAAAGCAAGCGCTCGTGTAGTCGGCCGGACAACTACAAGAAATCAAACACCCTTTCCTCGATCCAAAAAATCTGCCTCCACTTGCTCATCCCCTTTCCTTTTCCAGGCCTTCTGTTCCTCATTCAACAACAAGAAATCAAGAAAATTATCATATCTCCAAAACAAAATACAAATCAATGGGTTAAATATATTTATGAAGGGTGTTGAAATTGAACTGAAACTGACATTGATGCGATACAACTATTCTAAACTAAATTAATTATGCTAAAGTTGATTACTTTTCCTAAAAATAATCATTTAATAAACCAAAAGCCAATCGAGGATTGGGCTTTTGTAAGTTATTTTTGATATAATATAATATTTATATTTTTTAATAAAAGTAATATTCAATTATTGGCATTGTATTTTGTCCTGTTTACTTATTTTGTTAATATCCTTAACTGCACAACAAAGGCCACAGACCAAATGTAAATCCAAGGGGTTAGGCTGTGAATTGATTGGTGGCCATGAACCCAATCTCTATGGATTGGTTTGAAATGTTTCAAGTTGAGAGCCTCGAGAAAGGATATCGAGTGTCTTATAGAGACTTACACTAAGTACTGCAACCGTGTTTTGTCGGCAGGAGATATGAGTCGTCTATACAATTTTATTGGATTGGTTGTCAAAGTAGTCGACTAACTGAACTGACTCGTAGAAATCGTCATATGGAACCCTCCTAAGGCTTGATCGGTATGTCTGGGATTCCCGACTCCGATAGTACGAGATTATTCATTTGACTTGAGAAACTATGTCAGTCACATGCACATGATGGTTGTAGCTTAGATTTGTCGAATAATGTATGTATCAAAATATACAAACGTCATAAGCCTTATCTAGTGCAGTCAGAATACGTAGTGAGGATGGTGTGTTCCAAGAAAGAATCCATCCCCTGTCAGTATCGTGATAGTAGCATTTTATATACGCTCTGAAACATATTTTCCTAAAAATATGTGGCCTCAGTTGTTGAATAAGTGGGATAGATTTTTTCGTGATAATTCAATAGGCTAAATGGGTGGTCTCAAGTTATTAAGTATATATGCCTAGTCTAAGACGAGAATCGACACTCCATTCCATGCCCTAGACTAAGATCGGGAGATGGTTGACGGAACGGCCTTACTCGTATAAATTCGGTTGCCTAAATGTTCATCTATATTCATCTAATCTCTTGTTCCATGAACTGTTGTTAAACAGCCATCCATGGTATCGGGCTATTTCAGGTTAAGGGATAATCAGAAATAATTAATCGAAATAGATTTAATTAATTGTGTTGGGAACACGCTAAAATTTAGCTGGAGGGTGAACCTAAAGAGTCATAACCTACCACTATAATAGGAGGAATTAATTTAATTAATTAAATTAATTAAAATTTTAAGTTAGCCATTAGAATTTATTGGACTAATTTTATTGGGCTTGGTCTAATTAATGAATTGATTCATAATTAATGGAGAGATGAAAAAGATTTGGATCTCTTAATTGGATTAAGAAATTTTAATGTTGAGTTTGCAATTAAACTAGGTTTAATTAAAGCACATAAAACGCGGACTTGATTTAATTTTAATTAATCAAGCTCGATCAATTAAAATACAAGCCTAAGATTTTGGTTAGACCTGGGCTAGCTTAAGGAGGAGCGAAACCCCTCCTTGGAAGTGTGTGTGGCACTCGGCCACAAGGTGGCTTAGAGGTGGTTTTTTAGTTGGAGGAGTCTTACTAGGTCAAGATTCCTTGCTATACTAGGACTAGGCCATATTTATAGCTTCTAAAAACCATCCTAGCCGAGTTGAGCAGCTGCTGAACACACATATGTTTTTCTCTCCCCCCTCATCTCCAAAACTCTCTCAAGATTGAAAGAGAATTCAAGAATCAAACATTAATCAATAACATTTTTTTTATTCTTGTGCTTCTGTGGTGGTTTTGTTAGCACAAAATCACCATATCCTTTTAGTGGTGGTGTGTTAGTCTTGAAAGGATCTCCGAATCGAGATCTTGGAACGAAAGACGAATGGAATCAATGCTTGTAACCGTACAAGAAAACAACAAGGGTAATGGCCATTGTTATTTTATTTTACACCAAACGTCCAGGAAAAGATTAAGGATACACCCCTTGATCGGGAATTATTTTACTATCTTGCTTGATTTTTCATTTTTTTCGCGCTTTCGTCACGTTTCCTGGGTCGATTCACTTCCTTCAAGTGGTATCAAAGCCCGATTTAGTGTATAGGCCTAGAATCTAACATGTTTAATGTGGATTTGTATTTTTAACATGTTTTAATCAATTTTGGAAGCATGATTTTTTATTTTAATTGGATATCCAGATCCAAGGTTTTGTATGTTTTAATTTTGCATTTAATTTTGGATATGAGGATTTTTGAAATTTGAAACTTTTGGATCTAACTATCTTTCTTGTTGTTTCAAAAATTACAGAATAAAAAATGAGAAGTTTTAGAAAATCAAAAAAATAGTACAGACGTACAATAGCCCTATCAGCCAGTTACCGACAGGCAGGAGTGTTGGCGGTCTGGGTGCGTGCACAACGCACAGAATTAATGTGACGCCCCAAAAAATTATAATATATAATTGTGGGATTAATTGATAATTTTTTATAAAATTTAGTTAATTAGTAAATAAATTATGGGCCATAATTGGAATATAATAAAACTTGAACGGATTAAATTGGAGTTTGTTATAATATTTTGGGACAATTTATATTAATTAAAGAAAATTAGAAAGGACGTAATGGGTATTTTGAGAAAAGTTTAATTAAATATATAAAATAATAATAATATTATTATGTATATAATAATATAATATAATATATATATATATATATAAAGTGAGGAGAGAGAGGGTTTGAAGTGAGGCGGTGGGGCTCTCCTTTTTACTCTTCATTTCATAACATACACACATATGCACATTAATACACACACTCATATGCACACAGCAACGCGCACACACATTTCGGAAAAACAGAGGTATGGATTTTGAACTTTAATTTTTATTAATTTATATAATTCTATTATTTAAGTACTCCATTTATTAAATGTTGATTATATTAAGCGATATACTATTTAATCGGAGTACTTTATGATTTTGATTATTTAAATTAGTGTCGTATTAAATATCTCATTTGATATAAAAATGATATAGTTGGGTAATTGAAATATTAGATTTGTGAGATTTAATTATCGTTATAGCTAATTTATATAATTCCATCG
>NC_026151.1:1077921-1079982 GCF_000512975.1 Sesamum indicum
TGAGTACTTGAGATGCGTTTACTCTATTGATCGACAAAGGAAATCATTTTCTATTCGACCAATCGCTAGGACCATAGACTTAGAAGTTTAAACCATCTTAGAGCGCATAGGAGATATATTCATCGTATACTGATAGGGAACAGATTCTATGTTGAAAACCACTGTCCTCAATACATCATCCGACTACATTGGAAAAGGCTTATAACGACCACATCGATGAAACAATCATCTCTCGCCAAATCAAAGATACAACCATCATATGCATGAGACCGACATGATTACTCAAGTCTAAGGACTAATCCTGTACTATCGGAGCCGGGAATTCAAGTCATACTGACCAAGCCTCCAAGATTTTCATATGATGATTCCCATGAGTCAGTTCAATTAGTTAACAACATTGTCAACTAATCGACTAAAATGGCATAGACATCCCATGTTTGTCGCCGATGAAACACGGCACTCATCCACTGAATGCAATACTTAGTGCAAGTCTTTATAGGACTCTCGATGTCCAATCTTGAAGTTCTCGACTTGGAAGTTTTCAAACCAACCCTCATAAGTTGGTTTCATAGGTGCCATCCAATGCGCAACCCAACCACATGGGTTATTCAATTGGTCTGTGGGTATTTATTGTGACGTTAAAACACTGTTCAATTTAAATAATAAGCACAACAAACACATTGATAATACCTATTATGATGTTGGGGTTACGTATACACATGGATTAAATTATTATGTACATTTATATATATAAACACAGGGATTACAATAAGTATGACGTTTAGGGTAGGTATAGCCCTTGTAGCAAAGGGGGTGCTACATTAGGTGGTATCAGAGCGGGGATTAGATTTCCTTGGGATAGTAGATGAAATGTTATTTTATACGTAAGGTGTATATGTTAGGAATCTACTCACATGTGCGTATTTTATATAGGATGGAAGCGTCAAGGGAAAACGCTGCTGGCCCAGCTGAGTCAATAGAGTCTGTGCAGGGTCATTATTCAGGATTAGAACATCAGGGGTTAGGATCCCAAAATAGAAATGTTCTACAACTAGTAATATATCCCTTTATGGAACAGTTATTAGAAATGATGCAAAGGACATGAGAGAAAAGTATTCATATTTATTCCCTGAGCTGATAACTTAGTTAAATTTCGAGGACGAAATTTTTATTGGGAGGGGAGAATTGTGACGCCCCAAACTAATCCTGTACTATCGGAGCCGGGAATTCAAGTCATACTGACCAAGCCTCCAAGATTTTCATATGATGATTCCCATGAGTCAGTTCAATTAGTTAACAACATTGTCAACTAATCGACTAAAATGGCATAGACATCCCATGTTTTTCGCCGATGAAACACGGCACTCATCCACTGAATGCAATACTTAGTGCAAGTCTTTATAGGACTCTCGATGTCCAATCTTGAAGTTCTCGACTTGGAAGTTTTCAAACCAACCCTCATAAGTTGGTTTCATAGGTGCCATCCAATGCGCAACCCAACCACATGGGTTATTCAATTGGTCTGTGGGTATTTATTGTGACGTTAAAACACTGTTCAATTTAAATAATAAGCACAACAAACACATGATGCCACAGATGAATGCTTAATACATTTATCAAGATAGTATCACATTCATGGTTCCCAAAACCGCTAACAATTGGCTTTCTAGTCATCATTAATCTCCCACTTGGCCTAAAGCCAGTTGCCTATATCCCTCAGACCTATCTAAGTGAGCAATTTGCGATACTAGTTTGGTCTCACGGGTCTACAATATTTTCTGCCGAAAGGATGCCATCCAACCGCACGTCACAACTTCCTACCATCGTTCCAAACTGATGGTGGCGTCTAAGAATATTGCTTGAATCTGTGATGAGATCTCGACCCTTTTCCTTATGGCATTGCCTAGTTGTTATCCTCCAGGTAACTACTGGCTTGGCCATGCTAGGCTCCACATTCAACCATTATATATGGATTTTTATTCAAGAAACTTCCTGAGCAACTTTTAAAGTCACTATACATTTGACTCCCATGGTGAAAACTATTGTGGCATCCCGCTTGAA
>NC_026151.1:1081854-1131372 GCF_000512975.1 Sesamum indicum
ATAATACCTATTATGATGTTGGGGTTACGTATACACATGGATTAAATTATTATGTACATTTATATATATAAACACAGGGATTACAATAAGTATGACGTTTAGGGTAGGTATAGCCCTTGTAGCAAAGGGGGTGCTACAATTAAACTCCGATGCATGCACTGAGTGCAGTGCCTAGTAAGGGCTCCCCCACATGCGCCAGGCTGACGACCGGCTGGGACGATTTTTCTATTTTTTTCTTTCATACTTTTTTGTTCTAAAATTTTCTTATATTTTCTGAAACAGTTACTTTTAGTGAATTTAATTTTTGGTTGAGAGATGGTATTTCTCAATATTAAAATACTAAAATTAATTTAAATGGATTTTTTGAATAAGAATTAATTATTGCATAGGTTGCACTTATGTCAATATTTAAATTGTATTATTTTTTACATATAAATCCTTAGGTTGGGTATGTGATTAGTTTTATGATATTAGATACCATTTGTTGAGCATGATTACTTGTAGCATTTACATGCTACTTGTGTTAATTAGATTAACATAGATGATTATATAGCTATAGACTTTATAGATGATTTTATTTTATGTTGGGTTGGGGTCTGTGTGCCTCTTATTTTTTCTTATTTTGTCGTTTTTAGTCTAAATTGTAAATTCTTACTTTCTCCGTATTTATGTACTCCCCCCAATTTCTAATTGGGGTTTCCTTTCAAGTTGTAGTGAGAGTAGAATAGGTGGAGAGGATTTACATTTTGGTTACATAAGAATTATAAAGAGCAAGCCCAGACGATAGAGGCCCATAGAGAAGGTTATAGGCTTGCCCTACAGAGATCCATGAAAAAGAGGCCACAAGGACGGACCCACGATAGAGATGGAGGAAATAAAGAGGTGCTACAAGGCCCATAACATGTTAATGGGTTAAAAAGGTTGTAATAGTGTAAACCCACCCTTAGACTGGCCATGGATTCACTGCGGGCTCAGTGGATCGCGTATGTTATTGGGCTTGTGATCATCCAACAAGGGTGTGCTAGGCTTTTATGTCTGCATGCGATGCGTATTTTTAATGCTTTGATATTTGAAATATTGAGCATGCAAAATAATTAATCTGTGATGAGGTCTCGGTTATAATTAAATTGATCGGATATTTAAAATATTGAGGGCCGTGCATTAGTTGGTGGCCATGAAACCAACCTCTGTGGATTGGTCTAAAACGTTCCAAGTCGAATACCTCAAGGTAGGGCATCGAGTGTCCTATAGGGACTTGCACGGATACTGCAACTATGTTTTGTCGATAAGAGTCGTGGGTTGTCTATGTAGTTTTAGTGGGTTGGTTGGTAAAATAGTCGACTAACTAAATTGACTCGTGGGAATCGTCATATGGAAGCCTCCTAAGTCTTGGTCGGTATGACTAGGATGCCTTGTTTCAATAATACGATATTATTACTCGAACTTCAGGAACCATAGCAGTTACATTCACATGATGGTTGTAGCTTAGATCTGGTGAACAATGTCTGTGTTGAAAGATATAGATGTTATAAGCCTTATCTAGTGAGTCAAAATATGTAGTGAGGATGGTGTATTTCAAGAAAGAATCCGTCCCTGTCAAGATCGTCACAATAGCATCTCCTATATGCTCTAAGGCACGTACGTTTTTCTAAATATTTATGGCCACAATGACTGAATAAGTGGGATAGGTTTCCCTGCGACAATTCAGTAGGGTAAATGGGTGGTGTCGAGTTTTGAAGTATAGATGCCTAGTCTAGGGTGGTGTCAATTCCATGCCCGAGATTAAGGCCAGGAGACGCTGGATGGAAGGACCTCACTCATATGAATTCAGTTGCCTAAATGCTCATCTATATTTACCTAGTCTCTAATGCCACGAATTGTTGCTAGACGACTACCCATGGCAATGGCTCTAGTCATGGGATAATTGAAAATAATTAATTGAATTAGAAATTTGCCCAAATCTAGTTGAGGGTGAACCTAAAAAGTCACAACCTACCACTATAATTGGATGGAATTAATTTCAAAAGAGCCTAATAAATTTAATTGGGTTTGATTAATTCTTGGAGAGAATAAATGATTGGATCATTTATTTAGACCAATCCATTAAATGAATGACCTGAAATTTAATTAATTGGATTAATGTTATTGAGTTTGGTCTAACTTATAAATTGGATTCATAAATTAATGCAGAAATGAAAATGGCTTGAATCTCTTAATTGGATTAAGGGCTTGAAATTAAACTAGGTTTAATTGAAGCCCATAAGACACGGACTTGATTTAATTTTAATTAATAAAGTCCGGTCCATTAAAATACAAGTCCAAGGCCTTGATTAGACCTTGGCTAATATAAGGAGGAGCCAAACCACTCCTTGGAAGTGTGTGTGGCCGAATTGGTGCCCTAGGGTGCACCAAACTCGGCCACAAGGTGGCTTAGAGGTGGTTTTTCAGTTGTAGGAGTCTTGCTAGGTCAAGGCTCTTTGCTATACTATCACTAGGTCATATTTATTGCTTCCAAAAGCCATACTAGTTGAGTTGAGCAGTTGCTGCACACACATACACGTTTTTCTCTCCTCCCTCATCGTCAAAATTCTCTCAAGAATTAGAGATCAAAAGAGAATATCAAACATTAATGGATAACTTTCTTTATTTTTGTGCTTTTGTGGTGGTTTTGCTAGTACAAAATCATCATATTATTTTAGTGGTGGCATGTTAGTCTTTAGAGGATCTCCGGATCGAGATCTTGAAATGAAAGACAACCAAATTCAATGCTTGTAGTTGTACGAGAAAACAACAAGGGTCAAAATCTCTTTTAGATTTTTCATATCTCTTGTTTTGTTTTTCTCGTGTTCTATGGTCTTTGTTATTTTATTTTACACCAAAAGGCAAGGAGCAAATCAAGGGTACACCCCTCGATCGGGAATTATTTTGCTCGATTTTTTATTTTTTTGCACTTTCGCCGCGCTACTTAGGCCGATCCACTTCCTTCAGATATTGCCTTTGTTATTTGCAATCGTTAAGGTTTACACACAATCCTAGTATTGAATATTGGAAATGAATCAAAAGAGTGTTTGGATATCATTACAAAAAAAAGGTGGTATTTGTAACGGCCAAAATTCGTTCCAATACACACGGTCTTTGTAACAGAATTGAAACAGATTGAACGTGCTGACGTAATTCAAAGGATAAAAAAGATAAAATTTTTTGCAATGGCCAAAACCATTATAACAACCGTTACAAAATTGGTGTGTGCCTAAAACCATTACAATTTGTAGGTCGTTACTATTTTGGTATGATTTTTGGATATGTAAAAGTATATAAAAACCCCTATAATATTTTTAATATTAAAAACCACCCCTATGTTATGAATAAATTATTATATTACAGCCTAATCAATAGTTTTAGTCCCATAGCTTTGATAAAATTTTGCACATTTAGTCTCGATTCATCTCTAATTGCATGCTAATACCCTGCTCGCAAAAATTGGTATCGGAGCCTTAGATTTATTGAAGAAATATATGTTAATATTACATTCAGAAATTATTTATCCACTAATGGAGAAGACTCTTTGAGAGAAAATGGAATCGAACGAAAGTTCGAGTTACGATGAAAATACGAAAGATTTCCAGATTCTAAAAATATAACGAAGGGAATTTCTCATGGAAATTCTTGACGAATGTTACTACGGTCCCAAGAGGATTGACCAAAAACTTTTCACGCTAGAAGAAGAACAAGAATGACTGAGGAATTTTGAAGTTCAACAGATACTACCAGAAGACGTGGTGAGGTGTTTTACACTCCACTAAAGCCCATGGTAGAATCCCAGCCAAGAGAAGCGGAACAAGTAAATTCCTGATTAATTACACTTCTCAAAATTATGATTAAAGGAACTGACTGGAAAAAAACTCGAGTCAAATACATTGAAGATCTCCCAAGAACTGAGGGACTTACAAAAGACAGTTCAAGTTTATGAACATAGGTTAATTCATATACCTATGAAAATAGAAACCTTGAGCCAGATGGTGGATGAGATCCTTAAGATCCTTCCTGATCTACACAAGGACCTTACAGATTTGAAGTCAGTAATTGCAAATCTAAAGAGAAATCAAAGAAAGAACCCTGAGACATCAAAATCCAGACAAGAGCAAACTACACAAGGACCTTATAGATTTGAAGTCAGAAATTGCAGATTTAAAGATAAACCAAAGGGAGAACCCTGAGACATCAAAGTGCAGACAAGAGCGAAACACGGATGCCCTCGGAATAGTACTTCTTCTACATTAGAAGGGGAAGGCAACAGAGATTCCAAAATCAAAGACCAGAGAAGATATGATCATAGCATCCATTAGGTCTATAAAGTAATGGAGGTGCTGAGAGCAGATCTATCAGATTTACAAGAATTGGCAGAATATTTTTCCCAACTCGGAATTGTGGATTTAGTTATTATCCGAACCAATGAAATCACTCCAGCATTACCACTGCTGCAGGGAAGTACATGTTCCAATGATCCTTCAAAGGATCATCCAATGAGAGAGAGTGCAAATTTCCACATTAATGCCGCTCTAACGTTCATGGGAACTAGACTAAAGGAAAATCCATGAAGAAATCCAAGAAGAGCGCCTGAAAATACACCTTGACCAGGAACTATGCTTCAACCTTTGCATTCATACGACGCTATACTTAACTTAGATGTTATCGATTTTTGGAATACCGAGAAATTGATAGATGAATGGGTTGCAGCCATCAAGATAACAACAACTACCTTAGAACTCGACAAGGAAAAGTTCATAAAACTTGTGGAGTTAAGCTTGGAGGGATCTGTGAAGATCGGATGGGTTAATATCCCAAAAGATACCAAAGCCAGCATCCTTGCCAGAAAACTCGACGGGCACGATAGCATATCGACTAGGAAAACTTATCAAGATACACTTCATCGGAGGTTGTTACTTCGTAGGGATTCGAGCAGAAAAGGCTAGAGAATATGCACAAGCACTCTTCAGCCTCGAACTAACGAGTATTTGCGCAGTAGATGAATATATCTATTAGTTCCCCAAGTATTTCTTCCAGAGTGGAGTAACGACAAAAGTAGCAACTCCAATGTTCATTGCAAACATATGCAGTCCATGGAGGAAAATATTGATCCAGTTATACAAAGTACCTAAAGAATAGCTAGATTCAGTTGCAAGGAGGATGTCTTTCCTTAAAGATAAATTAAAGGATTGATGTTATTAAGCATCTATCCAGAAAAACATGAAGAGGTTGAGAGGTAAGATCAAACAAACCCTGCTCTGTTGCGATAACAATGATGTTCCAACTATTATAGGAGAATCGAGCGAGCCAAGGAAGAGGAGGAAGGAAAATAGTATCTCCTACCCAAGGAGTTCGAGAAGAAACTTTTCCCGATAAAGGTCATGGTGTTCCAAGTCAAAACCTCAGCCCATATGATGGATTTAAGATTGGAGGAATTGGGAAAGTTCTGAACCAGATAGGACTGAACCAAAGGAAGCATCACATAATCTACAAAGTAAGCTAAAGGAAGTTTGTTATACCTATCTAACTTACTGGTAATGTGATGGAAATGCAACTGATTTCTAAAAAAGAAATTCTTGAAGAATTAAGTAACCTTAGAGAAGAAGTAACTGTTACTATGAAATGGATCCACATAAGAATTATTGAAATAGTAATAAAAGCAATTTTTAAGGAAAGAATTGATTCAGAATTACATTTCTTAATAATGGATAGAAGAATCAATAACCTAAGAGATGGCTTTCTTGGAACAATGATATGTAATGTGTATGCAGGAAAATTGATGTTTAACATTTATCCTAGGATTGCATACGACTTAGCAAACCAAGATATTAGTAGAATCTTAACCCTTCATCAAGATTTTAAAAGGAAAGATCTAATAAAAGAAGGTAATAGACCATATTTTATAACTTATATAATAGCTTATGCCCTTTCCAATACACATCATTTAGATTTATTTCTTAGGAAAGAGTACATTGAGATTCTTAGAATTTATCAAGCAATTTGCTAAGGTTATGACACCAGATCCGATTAGGATACCTAGAATAGGTGGTGTCGATATTGTTAAAAGATCACCCAGTTTTAGATTGAACACATAGCTTTAGAACTGAGTTTGGTAGTAGAATGTTCTTTTCGGAAGATAGGATTATAGGCTACAAAGGAAAGGGGAGAGAGTTATTAAAAGATTTAACTCCTCAAGAGATTAAGGTGGATAGCGTAAAACTTAAATGCCCTAAAGGATGGAAAGAAATACAATTTATATTTGACATCACTAAGAAATAAAACTTTTTTCCCATGTGATGGCTTATATCATTTGCAGCAACCTGTTGTTAGTAGATATGAAGGCATGTTAGAAATAGCAGGCCATGAAATTCTAGTTGCAGGTGTTGCAGGACGAAAAAATGGGAGTATGACTTTGGGGTTAAGTTTCCTCAAAGATCATAAACCATAGGGAAGAAAAGGCAACATAATGGAATTCAATCTTGATGCTATTACCATAAGGATTGAATGACGAGCCTTTTATCTATATACATATTTGTTGGTAAAGAAGCAAGGATCAAGGATTTGCACGGAAAAACCTAGAGCTTGTTCCTAAAGAAGCAAGGGAAACATGGTTTCGCTATTGCAGGAAGGGATTTTTCACAAAAAATATCCTAATACTCAGTAAGGGAATACGAGAAGCCAAGACTATGATCGGAGGAGCATTTTGATCTTCCTGGTTTAGGGTAAAAACACCTCCTATTTACTTTCATGATACAGGTGCTGATATCTTGCTAGGTGACAATTTTATTCAAATATTTGCAAGTTATATTCATGATAATTAAAGAAATCTATTAATCTACACTACTAACTGTGATAGTGAGATACATGTGTTGCGAAGGAAAAGGTGTTTAACTAGATAATGCCTATAAAATTCACAGCAAACGTGGTGATTTCGATGCCAGATTAACTCATCCAAAAAATGCAGGATAAGAGGAAATTTGGTAAGGTATTTTTGTCTTTCATACAACAAGGACTTATCGATAGAGATAGCTTTTACAAAAAATCCGAGAAATAAAATCCTTAAGGAAGCACTACAGAAAATGAAATTGCTAGATATTAGCAAGGAAAACAGACTTTCTCTTAAGAATGTTAAGAGACTTATCCAGAGGAACTTCAGTGAAAACCCTCTAGCATGGTTGGATAGGAACAAGATCGAAGCTACTTTCAAAGTCAAGAAAGATTGCAAGTATGAGTACGTACAATACAAACTTATCTAGATGAACATGAAGGATAAGAAGGATATGCAGATGATTATCAAAGAACATATCAGTCTTGGACTCATTGAGCTTGGAGTCTCTACCTACTGTAGGCCCTGAATTTCTAGTTGGAAACCATGGTGAGATAAAGAGAGGTAAAACTCAGGTTGGTAATTAACTATCAAGGTATTAATAAAATATTACAGTTTAATGATTATTACATTCTAGTAAAGAACACTTAATTGATTACATTAAAGGAGCAAAAGTGTCTTCTAAATTTGACTGGAAATCTGGTTTTTATCAGATTAAGACAGAGAATGAACCAAAGAAATTTACTGCATTCTCCACACCACAGGGACAATATATTTGGAAGGTGTTTCCAATGGGTTTAGCTAATTCACCCCAGACATTTCAAAGAAAAATGGATAATCTTTTCAAGATTATTCTGAATTTATGTTTGTCTATATTGATGACATTGATTGTCTATATTAAACATCTTGAAATATTTTCTGATACATGCCATAAAGAAAGTTTAGTACTTTTTGGTAAGAAAGCTACTTTTGCTATCAATAAAATTGAATTTTTAGGAATCCTTATTGACGAAATAGGAATTGAGTTATAGGATCATATTGTAGAGAAAATCTGCAATCCAGACATACTCAAGGACAAGAAGCATTTACAGGACTTCTTGGGAGTTGTTCATTTTGCAGGCATCTTCATTAAGGATCTTGCAAGATACAGAAAGGATTTCCGACCACTCTTGAAAGAAATAGAAAGTTCAAAGTGGAAATGAGAAGAACTCCACACAAAAAGGGTTCGTAAGCTGAAACAGGTTTGAAGTAACCTGTCAAAGCTTGCTATGCCATAGGACGAGGACGAATTGGCAGTCTACACAGACGCCAATGACTATAGATGGGCAACAGTACTAATGAAAAAGGACACTACAAGGGAAGAACCTTATAGATATATAGGAGGGTTGTGCTCAAAACAACAAGCCAAAGTTTGGCACATTAACGAGAAGGAATTCTTTACAGTTCGGAAGGTTTTTAAGAAATGGTCTTTATTTTACTTGCTAAAAAAGTTACTTTAAAGGTTGATAATACTAATGTTAAGGCTTTCTTAAAACATAATTTAGAATTAAAGATAGAGAAAACTCGTATTATTAGATGGCAAGCTGAATGATAATATTATTGTCATAATATTGTTGTTATAAAATCTCATGAAATGTACTTGCAGATTTTCCGACGGGAGATAGAGACATCTGAAGCAAACTCCATCATGTTGAGACTCAGGCACCTCCGGAGAAACCTCGAGGAGCTTGACAAAAAGTTCGGACAGCTAGTAGTGAATGCCCAAGTTGCCGGACAAATCCAATGAGCTGATTTAGACATAATTCAGGTCGCCATAAGCAGTTCCGTATTAGCATCCACCTCACTATGGAATGATTTACGAGAACCAATTCGGAAGGCATCACCTTTGGGGATGACTTACAAGTTGAAGGAGCATAACCGTAAACATACCTTTAGAGTACAGGGCTTTAGACCTATACCGTCGAATTCAAGTACCGATTGCACAAGACCATCACCAGACTCTGGTGAAACGGCAACAATTGAGTCACAGAAAGTATCTCTGGCGTTAAAGAGGTAGAGATTAGCCTTAGGATGATGACAGACATCTCTAAGATTAATATTAACGAATTGATATATTCTTCTTTTGCTTGGCAAGACTATCAGTGCATGTGGGAAAAATTAATTTCATGCAAAGGAGTAAATCCAGGTAAGACCATCATTGAAACATCTGGAATAATAGGATCTGGATGTTAAAGGGGTCCAAACTAGAGGATGTCAGAGAATGGTATGACTTCGAAGCTCTCACTTCAGTTCATACTATGTCATCAAGTTTTTCAAAAATTTCAAAACTTCCGGAATGGATTAGTGGGGCGGTCTTTGATTCGTGGCAAAATAACCCGCACCTAAAGAGAGATGATATTTTGGAGATAAAATTCGTGTTAGTTGCTTCAGAAACTACAAGAAAAGGGTCTCATCCAACATTTTATTTTATGAAGCTGCAGAGGCCAAACATGGTGACTTTCAATAAAATCAAAATTGTCTCAGGAAAAGCTCCTTTAGTATCAGGTATTAGTGAAGATAATATTTCTACCAGAAGAGCTTGGGGATTATGGGTTTGTCTTACCGAGATGGACAAAATCAGTATCCATTCAAAATTTTCTCCAACAAAGTGAATGGATCGTTCTTATTAAATTCCATGACGGAAAAAAATACTGAGTTCATAGAGAGCTAATTTGAGAAAAAGAGGATGTTAATTTGGAAAAATAAGCTACCAACGACTGAAGCTACAAGGATAAAGACGTGCAACATATTACATGTTGGGCAATGGCATAACCATTTATGCCCTTTCTGTGAGAAACAAGAGAACCCCCTTTACGGGACAAAACTCGGATCACACAAAATAAAATCAAACCAAACCAGGACAAGGGAAAAAGAAAGAATTGTTACAAAAAAAAGTAAAAATTGAAGAATATAAAAAATCAAGAATAAGACTGTCGGCAAACAACAACAAAAACCAAGAGTTAATAAAGTAGAAAAACCAGCTAGCTATCACATGACCGACAAGCCATTATGACCAACGGCTAGAAAGAATGCAGTAATGACAAACAAGTGACATCATCTGAAAGAGACAAAATGATGATGAACGCAATGACATCATCAAAAATAAGTTTGGAGTCTGAGTTTGAAGTCTGCAGACGCCTGTAAATAAGGGTGTAAGGAATGGGGATTATCAAAACCTCTCCAAGTCTTCAAAGCATTAATTTTTGAGTCTTTCAATTTTTCGGTTTATGAGGGTTACCCCAAAGAGTCAAGTCCTCTATTATATGAGAGGTTAAATAGTTATCTCCTCTAATGGAGGAATAATATCTATATAATATTCTATATATTTTTTTTCAATAAAAGTAAGGTTTCTTTTCAACTTGTTTGTCGAAAATTCTATTAAGTCCCTATATTGGAGTCCATTTTACGCCCTAAGGTAGGAAAGGAAATAGGGTTGTGCTTTTTGTTGTTGAAGGAGCCAAGTGCCCTGCGAACCATCTGCTGCGGTAGCGTGGTTGGAGGAAGTCTGTAAAACTGAGGACTTGGAATACACGGGAACAAAGTGGTCAAAACAAGGCATGAATTTATGAGGGCTTAATTTATTTTAGAAGCATGTTGGGCCTAATTCTAAGCATAAGGGGTTGATTATCATAGATAAGGAAGGATTTGATGAAAAGACCAAATACTGTTAAAATTCTGGAAAACTTTGGGACTATAGGTGTACTTTCATAGCTTATTCACAATCAAAACGCGTGTCATCCAATTTCTGTGCAGAGGGGCACTTTGAACTTTATTTTATATCACAATGGGTAATTGATTATTTAATTTTTATGAGGGGTTTTTTGGACATTTCTATTATCACAGGGGGTCCTTAGATTTTTTTCATTTCTGTAACTGCTGACACTTAATACTGGGCTTTGCTGCTCGTTGTAACTCTGCAATATTTATGCTAATTGAAAATTTAATTTGAAAGAAATTTTCTTGTAGACATTATTGAGTATTAAGTGAACGTGAGAGTTGTTGGATAGCTTGCATATATAGATTCTATATCCCCACATGAAAAGATTAACTAAGTTTTAATTGCTTGATAAAGAGTTATTGGACTTAAAATTCAAAATATAAAAGTTGGAGCGAATATACTTATATATTTTTTAATATATAAATTCACTTAGCAAAATATTATTTCCTTATAAAAATTATGTTTTATATTATTTTATTTCCATATAAAAATTACAAATAATGAATAGTACTTGTTGAAAGAATATGTTTTTTCTAGAAAACTTTAAAAGTGCTTTCTAGAAGCATTTGATCATAAAATATATTTTTTGAAAGGTTGTAACTTCTAAATTAAAGAGTATAACTGAAGAGGTGCGTAGACATAAAAATGTGTACATATGGATGAAATCAAGGCCAGATAAAACACTTCAATTTTCATAAGTTCTTTGACTTATTAATTTAAATGTCTTTCAAAAATTGCTGCTCGACAAGCCTCGATTTGATTTTGTCATATTCTAACAATAAATTTACTTTAAACCGACAATAACCATACAATGGGTGTGAATTTCACAAGAACAGTAAAATCACGTTTTAAAACCTCTTCAGAATTCATATACCTACATTTAATACCATGCCATATAACCCAATAAGGATTTGGATGGAGTAGTGGGTAAAGTGCAAGTTGGGAAAACTCGAGCTAGCTACAACATTTATGGGACTAGAATAATCAATAACAATTTTATCAATTTTGTTACCACATCTTTGAAACATATGAAAGTATGAACCGATTACTAATTATCAAACAAGTAGTGGATAACTAGAATCAAAAAAATCATAAAGAGTCATGGAGTACGTAATCACCAAAAGAAAAAAATTATAATTCAATTGTAGGAGAAAATTAAAAGTTAACCAGTCATTAGCCCAAGAATCTTATTTCCATTACAATCATAAATCAATTTCAGTTGCTAGCACAATCTGCAACTGTTATAGACGAGCTGTGGTCAGCTTGTGTATTCCTATTTCTATTGATGAGGCATGGTGCCAACAGTGGCCTTTCAACAATTCTAAACCTTTCAAATTAATTAACGAGGAAGTGAATTTGAATCGATATTCCGCTTTCATACTAATTGATGAAGGACAACCACTTTAAACTAGACTAATTATATTACAACAAATGTTTCCTAGCGAAAATATTTATTCAATGATTAAAAAATAATGAGTTTAGCTGATGTATTTATAATTAACTTACAATGAAAAATCCTAAGATGATTAAATTAGGAATAAAATACTACTCAATATAAATTACCATATATATTTCTATCTAAATTTATATTAATCATATTTATTACTTTTTATTGCCATAAAAAATATAATTTGACGTAAATATGATATATATTGGATATATTTTATTTTCTTTTTTTGGGATAGAGAATATCAAGTATTAATGTGAAATTCAACATACTTTGAGAGGAGGTTGGTGTGGCAACCACCTAAGTCTGAACACATTCCGCGTACAAATGGCAACCACCTAAGTCAGTACTCAAAAGTCCTCCTTGAAATTATTAGAGTTTGTCTCTCAGCAACCGTCTTCCCGAGTCCTAAGGAAATTGATGTCTCCTCGGTCGGTGGGGTTCAAGGGCTAACAAAAGTGTCCTCAACCCCTTTGTAAAGGACAACACATGTTACGATACACACATGCATCACTATTCTACATTATGCTACTTTTTTCCAGTTTAATTCTTATTTCCATCACTGTTACTGACTTGAGCGTTCAGAATGCTACTATCTTTTTTGCAGGTCCTCATTTTAAGACTTGTGAAAGCCCAGACTCAAAGATCTTAAATTGGACGAACTCGAACGAGTGGTTTTTTGCACGCATAATATATATATTTCTATCTAAATATATTATTTATTAAGATTATTAACATTTCTTGGTTTTTTATTCCCATAAAAAAATATAAATTAATGTAAACATTAATCTGAATATATATATATATATATATTTCTTTTTTTGGGTAGACAGAATAAAGTATTTATGTGAAATTCAACATACATATATGTAATGGCAAAAATGAATTTTTGAAGATAAATAGTGATGAATGTTATGAAATTTAAGAAATTCAAAAGGTTGTGGATGTTCATCTTCATCTCTCATAAATTGAAGACGCTTGTAGTTCATTTTTCTTCAACAAAATGAGATTTTTTGTTGTAATTTTTGAGCCTATAAATAGGCCATTTTTTGTTGTATGATTCTACAGTGAAATGCTATAAGAATACTCTTTCTTCCCTCTCACTTATAATTCTCATATTGTTACAATATTATACAAGTTATATAATACATTATCAGCATGAAAGCTATATATTTTCAATCAAGGAGATCTTCGTAGTACGATTTATTTTTTTAAGGCAATATCTCTAAAGTAACGTATCTAGTAAAATACTTCATTACTTACATGTTTATTTTCATCAACTGTAGTTTATTATAAAATCTTTTACAGACATATGATATATTGATTTTGAAGATAATATTATAATCCTAGCACATGTTAATTATGATATATTATATGCATGTCACAACTATATACTTATTAATTAATTTTTTTAATCTATTGATTTTATAATATTAGAAATTGTCTAACTTGTCTTGTTATTTTTATGATAGTACTATTATGTCGAACCTTGTAAAACTTGATTGTGTGGCTCTTGACATTATGGGGAAGAATTAGTTATCTTGGGTATTAGATGCTAAAATTCATTTGGATGCAAATGGTCTTGGAAATACTATAGTGGAAGGTAATGAAGCATCTAGCCAAGATAAGGCTAAAGCTATGATTTTTCTTCGTCACCACCTCCATAAAGGATTAAAAAATTGAGTATCTTAAGATAAAAGATCCACTTGTTCTATGGAATAATTTGAAAGAAAGGTATGACCACCAGAAAATTATGATTCTTCCAAAAACTCGCTACGATTGGATGCACTTGATATTCCAGGATGTTAAAATCGAGTGAGTACAATTCTGCAATGCTTAGAATATGTTCTCAGTTAAAATTGTGTGGAGAAAAAATTACTCATGCTCATATGTTAGAAAAAACATTCTCCACCTTTCATGCATCCAATATGCTCCTGCAACAGCAATATCGTGAAAAAAATTTCACAAAATATTCTGAGTTAATTTATTGTCTTCTCATGGCATAACAAAATAATGAACTTTTGCTGAAAAATCATGAGTCCTGACCGACTGGATCTCTCCATTCCCTGAAGCGAATGTAGCAACACGCAACCACTAAAATCATGAACCATATCATGGCTGTGGTCGTCGTCATGGATGTGGACGTGGATATCGTGGTGGTAATTTTAAGAATATATCTTTTGACCAGAAGTGGAAAACGGTGAAGGAAAACCTGAGAGGAAAAAGTAGTGGGCAAACTAGCAAACTTGTGGAGACTCCATGCTATCATTGTGGTGGGAAAGAGCATTGGTCTCGTACTTGTTGTAGGGCAAACCATCTTGTTGACCTTTATCAAGAATCAATAAAGAATAAGAATAAGAAGATTGAAACAAATATTGTTGATGACGAGAGTGATGGATATATTGATATGACTCATCTAAACATTGCTGACTTTTTTGCTTATCCAAATGGAAAAATCGATCACTTGATTGGTGATGGAAGTATTTGCAAGTAATTTTCTTATTTCTTGTTTAGTATTATGAATTTTTTGTCCAATATGTTTTCTATGATAGTAAAGAACTTATTTACATATTTTGTCTCATTTGTAGCATATTCTAATACTGGTTTTATATTTTTGTCATGTTGTAATCAAGAATGAGTATCAATTTGGTTAGCGCCAAAGTCAATAATGATGAAATATATATCGCTGATTGTGCGAGAACTCACATAATACTTAAGGATAAAAAGTACTCTTATTTAGTAATGCAAGAAGTCAATGTAAGTACTATACCCGGTAGTGCAAAGTTGAATGAGGACCTCAGGAAGAATTAATTTATTGTTGGCCGGTGGAACACAATTTTATATTGATGATGCACTTTATTCCACCAAGTCTCAAAGAAACTTTATATGCTTTAAGGATATCCACCAAGATGAATATCATATTGACACCACAAATGAAGATAATATTGAGTATTTTTATATCACAAATGTGATCTCAAGAAAGAAATGCATATTGAAAAAATTACTAGTATTTTTTTATGAATTGACAACACATATATTAGTACAATTGAAACTCATGCTATCATAAACCAAAAGTTTACAAATCATAATAAGTTTGTTATTTGGCATGACCGATTAGGCCACCCCAGATCAATTATGATGTAAAAAATAATTGAGATTTCATCTAGACATACATTGAAGAGCCAGCAGATTCTTCAATCCAATAATTTCTCATGTGTTGTTTGTTCTCAAGGAAAGTTAATTGTTCGACCATCACCAACAAAAATAGAGAATGAATCTCTAACATTTTTGGAATGTAGGCGATATTGTGGATCAATCCACCCGCCATATGGACCATTTCAATATTTGATGATTCTAATTGATGCATCAACTAGATGGTCACATTTGTCTTTGTTATCATCTTGTAACCTAGAGTTTGCGAGATTGCTTGCTCAATTAATCCGATTGCGAGCATATTTTCCTGATTATCCAATTAAGAAAATACACCTTGATAATGCTGAAGAATTCACTTCTCAGACTTTCAATAACTACTGTATGTCTATTGGAATTAATGTTGAACATCCTATAGCACATATTCATGCACAGAATGATCTTGCAGAATCATTCGTTAAGCGTCTGCAATTAATTGCAAGATCATTCCTTATGAGATCAAAACTTCCCATTTCTTGTTGGGGACATGCTATTTTGCATGCAGCAACACTAATTCACATTATGCCAACAAGTTATCACAAGTTCTCTCCCCTTTAATTAGTTTTGGGTCAAGAACCTAATATTTTCGATAAAAGAGTTTTTGGGTGCGGGTATATGTTCCAATTGCTCCACCCAACAAACTAAGATGGATCCTCAAAAGTTGGGAATTTATGTTGGATTTAAGTCTCCATCCATAGTAAAGTATCTTGAACCACTAACAGGAGACTAATTTACGGCTCGATTTGTTGATTGTCATTTTGATGAATCAGATTTTCCAACATTAGGGGGAGAGAGTAAGCAGCTGGAAAAGAAAATTAGTTGAAATGAATTATCATTATCTCATCTTGATCCTCGTACTAATCAAAGTGAGTTGGAAGTTCAAAAGATAATTCATTTGAAAAATTTAGCTAATCAACTGCCAGATGTGTTTACTGACCCAAAAAAGAGTAACTAAATCTCATGTTCCAACTACTAATGGTCCTATAAAAATACAAGTCCCTGTCGGACAAGCTAAAATTGAAAATGAGCCTAAAGCACGCCCGAAGCGAGGTAGGCCTATCGGTTCCAAGATAAAAATCCTCAAAAAAAAAAGGAGCTATGAACCAAGATGGCCAAATCGAGAGTACAACTCAGGAAGAATTTACGGGCATAAATAATATATCTTGCTAACCATACAGACCTGATATAATATTTGTTGTTAATTTATTATCAAGATATAATTCTTCACCCACGCGAAGGCATTGGAATGGAATTAAGAATATTTTTCGCTATCTTAGAAGTACGATGGATATGGGGTTATTCTATTCAAAAGTATCCAATTCTGATCTAATTGGTTATGCCGATGCTAGCTATTTGTCTAATCCTCATAATGACAGATTGCGAACTGGCTATTTATTTCTTTGTGTGGTACAACAATTTCATAGCGATCTATGAAAGAAACAATAATAGCCACGTCATCAAATCATGCAGAAATTATAGCAACACATTAGGCAAGTCGAGATGGTGTTTGGTTGAGATACATGATTCAACACATTTGAGGGGCTTGTGGATTATCACTTGAAAAGATTATCCGGATGATCCCATATGAGGATAATACAACATGTACTGCTCAACTGATAAAAGGGTACATCAAAGGGGATAGAACGAAACATATTTTACCAAAATTTTTCTACTCTCATGATTTTCATAAAAATGGTGATATTGATGTTCAACAAGTTCGTTTAAGTGAAAATCTAGCAGATTTGTTCACGAAGGCACTTCCTACTGCAATATTCAAGAAGTTAGTCCATAACATTGGTGTTTGTCACCTCAAGGATCTCGACTGATATTTTAATGAGGGGGTATAAAAATGCACTGCACTCTTTTTTCCTTGACTATGGCTTTTTCCACTGAGTTTTCCTGATTAGGTTTTGAATGAGGCAATATATATTCACGTATTGAGGAATAATGTACTCTTTTTCCTTCACTAAGTTTTTGTCTCTCAAGGTTTTTCCTAGTATGGTTTCAACGAGACGTATTCTTGATCAATGAACATCCAAAAAGGAGTGTTATGAAATTTAAGAAATTCAAAATTTTTGTGGATGTTCATCTGTATCTCCCATAAATTGAAGACTCTTGTGGTTCATCTCCCCTCATCAAAATGAGACTCTTGGTTGTAATTTTGGAACCTATAAATAGGTCATTTATATTATATGATTATACAGTGAAATGCTATTACTTCTCTTTTCCGTCTCACTTCTAATTCTCATTTTGTTGCAATATTATACAAGTTTTATAATAAAAAAGAATTTTTTCTGTTTTCTTTTGTCAATAAAAATGATGAACTATTATTTTATTTATTTAAATATCAAAATATTAAATGAGGGGCAAAATTGAAAGTTTAGGTAATTTTTTTTTTTTTATAGTATCAATATTTTTCATCCAAATCCTAATAGAATAGTGTTAGGGGTAAATGAAGAATTTTCGTAAGGGTTTAAATGTAATTTGAAACTTTTAGAAGAAAGTGAAATTTCACATTTTCAAAATAAAATATAAGTGTAATTAATCCTTAAAAATAACAAAAGGGCAAAATTGACTCTAATCATATAACAGAATGCTATATTTCTTCTAACTGCATGAGTTATTTCTTATTCTGTTAAATTGGAATCATGTGATTGGGCCTTAGTTTCCATTTCTGCTGAAGGGGAGGAGTTGGGTGGTAGACTTGGACCCAGAATATTCAATCAATCTTTCTCTGTTGAACCGAATTGAGAGATTTATGAAGAGAGTAAGTGTAGTTAAATTGTCTGTTGAAACTGAAAGAGAAGGAACTGCTAATTTTGCTCACCCTCAAACTGGAACTACTCTCAAAAGGGAAGGAATTCAGTGTCTTTCATTGGCTGCTACCAGCGGAGATGGGATTTCGCTCAGCTTCTAATTAGCAGCAATCACCGCCATGGTATTATGCATTCTCCTTTTCTAATTTCCATTCATACGTTAATTCATAATGCATATTTCTTTGAATGCCGCGGCGCTCATTAATCTGATCGAATTTCCAACTTCCGAATTTGATCAGATCCACGCACTTCACCTGTTTGGTGATTATCTGTACTTATCAGTTTCCCTTTGTACTTCGATTGGATCCATTCCAACTGATAGCATCCTACCTTACATCGCCCCATCCCAATTAGCCTATTTCTATCTGCATCTGTTCCTTTGCTGATTCAGCTGGCCTTCAAGATGCTATGCCTTTACGTTAGTGTAAAACTCAATAGTATCCATTTCATTTTGCTTCGACTAATTCACGGAACAAATGAGGAGTTTAAGGTAATGAAATCCTTTTGAGCTTTGCAATGGCTAGTTTCTGAGGAAAAATATGCTCCAACCATGGAATACCCCCAACTAAAATTTGTGGATTAATAAGGATCCTGCAGTAATCTGCTACTCCAAGTGCACCCTGACTGAACTGATGCTAGTGAACAGCTATACCAACATTTTGATTTCAATTCCGGAGCCCAAATCACATGGAAAATCTATCACCCACAGCTAAGCTAAAAATGAAAAGATTCAAATATGAAAGCCAAACAGGAGAACTGAGCATACTGTTGATGGACTGTTTTGCTGATATTAACCCAAAGAAGAGAAGGTAGTTGCAGTTAGGCTGTGAACAACCAACCATTGTATTGTAAAAGTTGGGTTTTTAATAAGTTTTAGCTGGAGGATGGCATCTGTATTGCAAGAAGATGTCACTGTTGATGCACGTGAGAATCTTGCTTTGCTGGTTTTACTAGTAGATATTTTTTACTAATTCTCTAATATGGGTCCCCCCATTATTCTTCCACTTAGTTCATTTTTCGATGGTAGCTCTATATATAATAATGACATTCAAATTGCAGGCTTATTGTCCTATTAATTGTGTTCCTGGTTGTAGCTGTTAATCTAATAATAACATTGTGCGCATATCTTCCTTCTCATAAAGTTGATTGACTAAAGCCTCTTGCGTTCTTTCAGATTCACTTTGTTCTTCTCATCAGCAGACAAGGCAAAGTCAGGTTGACAAAATGGTATTCACCTTATTCTCAAAAGGAAAGAGCAAAGGTATTGTTATTTCCAGCATGATGTTGATGTTTTTCTTTTCTTTTCTCTGATGGACCATGACTTATCTAATGATTGTTGCATTTCACGATTATGCTTGAATTATCATGTCTGGTTGCATACTGGTAAAGGTTCTCCGGGAGCTTAGTGGTATGATTCTCACTCGGGGCCCCAAGCTGTGCAATTTTGTGGAGTGGAGGGGGTACAAAGTTGTTTACAAAAGGTAATATTCCTTTTATATTTGGCTCAACCCTTGCAATATGATTCATTTTACTGTACAAAATTCATTTTGCTGCTTGCTCGTCTGTATGTGTAGTTAACATTTGCTTCTTATTGAATATTCTGCAGATATGCCAGCCTTTATTTCTGCATGTGTATTAACCAGGATGACAACGAGTTGGAGATCCTTGAAATTATCCACCACTATGTCGAGATACTGGACCGCTACTTTGGGAGTGTGAGGCCTGAGAAATCTGAATTTGTAACTAAATTACTTCAAGATCTCATGTTGAATCTCATTTATTTTGTTCCTTTAGGTTTGTGAACTGGATTTGATCTTTAATTTCCACAAGGTATGGTTTCCGACACTGAATTGCTTCTAATAGCTTTGGAAGGTTTATGTTGATGGTTTGTTGTTTTACACTTGTGCTATAATGAAAATAAACTTACTGTTTCATACCTAGAGTTGTGCAATTTAATTCCTGGAAATTGCATCAGATGTAGTGGAGGTGAAACATGTTCGAAGACTCTTTCACGTATTTATGCCATGAACTGTATGTCATGTTGGCCAATGGCTCTTGGCAGGAGTAAGATAATTGATGAATTATCCATTTTTGACAGTACTGTTGCAATAACAGTGGTTCGGAAGTCCACCAGACTCTGTTGTCCTTTTTCTCACATTTGCAGCATAAAAAGGCCATGTCTATGGGCTTATTACTTACCTAGCTAATGTTGCTGCATTTATTTTCTAATAAAGCTATTTGTTACTGCTAGCTTTGAGCTAAAACAACTTGATGGCAGACAAATATTTCCCATGTCAATTTCAGTTATTTGTTGTATTTATAACATTTTACACAGCATGCTTATCTTTTCCATGGAGATTGAGGTAGGAAATATTCTCTGTAATAGTTAATTAAGGTTCCCATTCCCAGGTTCTATTTGATTCTTCTACTTCATTATTTCATTAGACATGAGAAATTTTAGACTGGGTTTTCTATATCATTTTCATCAAGCTCGGTATGGTCCTAGATACGAAGAATTTGGGAACTCCAATCTTGGAGAATTCATATTGGCCAGCAGAATGGTCATTTTTGTGTTTTATTTGATTATATAAGAGTATTTAGTCTTATATGGGGACACATCTAAGAATGTAATCTGTTGTGGTATCAAATACTGTATAAAACTCTAAAAAGCAATTCTTTGAATTCAAGTTCCCCAACTCCATGAAGCTCTGATTGAATGTGAGAATTTGGTCCTCATTACTGCCATGAATGAATTTGAGAGCATTCTTCTGTTTTCCGTATTCACCTTCCCCTTTGGACTAAGAAATGAATGAGCCCTGGACAGTTGAACTAGGTTTTTCTTGTGGGAATCAATTATTTTCTGGTGCAATAGTCCCGGTCCTCCGGAAGCCCGGCTGTTCCCACCAAACTGCCCCTTGAAATATTTCTACAAGGGAGGAGCTTGATTGCTTTTTCTCTGAAAAGTGTGTTAATAACTACCGTGATTCATGCTATATGTTCTTTTTGGAAAATAATTTTTTTGTGCATTATTTGTTTCCTGATACTCTAGTTCACCTATCAGTGGGCAAGAAGTGAAAACTTGTAGCATTACCTTTGTTTCAGACTCCTTGTGTTTTCAGGGCTCTCTTGAGGAACTGTTATTTGGATTTTTAGGGGTCTCTAGATTGATTTCATTGTGTGCTAGAAGATACGGATAAGCTAGTCAGGAAGGAAAAAGAAATTCAGCATTCTATATTTGTTGCTGATTCTAGAAAAGCTGCATTTTCTGTTTGAAGACAGTGTTTGATTAATTATTAGCTACTAATTGTTCCATTTTTCAGTTTTTTAATTTTATTTTCTGCATAGCTTATGGCTGATCATTAACCAAGCAAGCGTGAGAACACTATTTCGGACTTACTGGCGAGTGTAATGCAGGCTTACTATATATTGGAGGAAATTCTGTTAGCTGGTGAACTTCAAGAGTCAAGTAAGAAAACTGTTGCACGTCTTATAGGTGCACAGGTATGAAAATTTGAAGTTTTGTGATGCATCAGTCTTAAAATATTTGTAGCTGAAATACCCTTCTATTTGTTCGTAGGATTCTCTGGTGGAGGATGCCAAGGAGCAAGCAAGTTCTATAAAAAATATGATTGCCCAGGCAACAAAATAAGGATGTACTAGTATAGTCCTTGAATTTGTCTGGGAAATCATTTTAGTGTTTTGATTTGTTAGCTTACCAAATACGATAGCAGGTGACCTATTATCTTTTAGTTTTTTCCTAACTGCCGTAATAGGGCTGAGATGATGTAATCATTTATCTCCAGTTCATAAATTGCTTCTGATACAATCTCTTTTGTTCATAATCCTGCAGAGCTGAATAGCTCTTTGTTACGAAGTGATGTCCTAGTCAGGAACTTAGAGTGTCGAATTTCTAGGTTTGGTTTGTTGATAGATTTTGCATTGTGTTGTTTACTATGGCGTTGCTCCTCAACTGTTCTTGAACGGCTTTCTGCAAAATGTTGCTTACTACTATAAAATTAATCTCAACGTGGTGTATGTTTCAGTTGCTGGTCAGGAGTTGATGGTACAATTTCTAGTTCCAATCTTGATTGACCATTTGGCTTATGCCACAGCGAAATTGAGATTTTTTTTTTTTTTTTACATTTAACTCATTAGGATACAAAAGAATTTATATAAAGCATTAAACTCAAAAGAATAAAATTAGTGGAGACGTTTGTCCAGAGGCAAGCGCCTTATAAAATCACAAACTATTGACATTCTGCAGGTGTTTGTGCTGTTTCTGTCTTCATTTCTGCAATCATATTGAAATCCTCCCCTGCTCTGCAGATGAAGATAGATTACGATCAGCAGCAATCGGGTGAGTGGAAATCTTAGAGAGAATGGTCTCAGTTCCTCAATGTCCATTCTGTACGCCAATGCGACAAGTAGAGATGATGAACTCTGATAAAGAAATTAAGAGAGTTTTTGCTTGTAAATGAAAGAGCAGAAGTACCAATTAAGAAAACCTTTCTTACATGATTATTTTATATGAAAAATGATTACATAAAACTAAGTTGTCATGATATATACAGCATTCATCCAGGTAAACTGGCATTACGATAGTTCCGCAACCTTTTTACCAAAATCCATAGCCTGGAGCTACCTTGCTGAGGCTGCACCAAGCATAATTTTAAATGAGCTACATTTTTATTCGTGCAGTCGGGAATGTAGAGAAGTAGCTACGATAAATCCTATTCGCTGAGACTCAGAGATGTTTCATGAGAAGGATCCCACTCCAAGCAGGACAAGAGGAGCTTGGATAGAGCCATGAAGACCTCAGATAATGGGGGACGGGCATCAAGATTGTTAGCCACGCAGCTCCTAGCGAGCTGAGCCATTGAGTATGCCAGCTCCAGTGGATACTCTTCTCCAAGCCACGGATCCATGAATACTCGAAGATTTTCCCTCACATTTTCCCCATCCAACACCCCGTCTATGCTTTCAGACAACAACTGATCACCTTCACCCTTCTTTTCGTTGCTAATGTTAGCAATGGGTTCCCTTCCAGATAAGAGCTCCAACATCACCACCCCAAACGCAAAAACATCAAGTTTTGGAGTAACTAATCCGTTCTCTATGTATTCAGGAGCCATATATCCATAGGTTCCAACAACATGCCTTGTCATCACGGTCTGATCATCAGTATCTAGAATCCTGGCCAGCCCGAAATTGGCAACCTTGGCTCTCAAGTTACCATCCAGAAGGATGTTGCTGCTCTTCAAGTTCTTATGGATGTAGGGAGGATTGGTGAAATTATGGAGGTAATTTAAGGCATCTGCCACATCATAAGCAACCTGGACTCGCTGCTTCCAATCAAGCCGCCTCTCACTATCAACAGCATCTTTGGCAGGACGCAGCCATTTGCTGAGGGAGCCTTTCTCGGCATACTCATAGACAAGGTAGGTGATGCCCTGGTGCAGGCAGAAACCAGAGAGTGTGACAATGTTGGAATGTTTTACCTGCCTGAGCACATCAATTTCGCTCGAAACATCCCCTTTCATTATCTTAACCGCAGCAGCATCTCCCTTGAAAAAACCGTGGTACACGGATGATCCGTTTATTCTGTTGGATTCCGCAAATGATCCTGTGGCCTTATCCACGTCCTCAAACTTGTAGACCGTCAGAGTTTCTATGGCACTCCGAATGCCCTCAGACGACACAGACCAGTTGGAAAATGGTCTTCCCGCATCTCCAGATTCATCTGCAAGCTTTGGAGGCGGCAATGGAGACTCGGGGAGGCGGGGATGGCGATAGCAGAAGCACCAAACCGCAAGGACTGAGGCAAACAGAACCAAGACCGCAGCTCCGACTCCCACGCCGATGAAAACCCACTTCCGGGAACCGTTGTTCTGGCCGGCAGCCGGGATGGTGGAAAGTGAGGGAGGGGAAAAGGATGGTGGAGGCGAAGGAACGGCATTTATGTTTTCTTTAGTGGGCTCAGTTTTGAGGGGCACCAGAATTGGAGTGAAGAAGAAGATGAGGTGGTTGACGGTGAGCTCGTTGGCAGCGAGGATGCCTTGGACGTCAGCTCCGGCCCCGGAGAAAGCACTGGCAATAGATTCGTAAGTGTTTCCCTGGCGGATGAGGTATGTTAGTAGGTATTTGAAGCCGGAAGCAGTCTGGATGGGAGTGGGGCAAGCGCAGCGGAGGGGAACATTGAGCCTTAAGTCGGGGTATAGGTCACGGAAATTGTAAGGGTTCTGGGCTTCCATGGCCTGGCAGGTGGTGAGGGCTTGGTATGTGTCGTTGGCGACAGTAAAGTAGGTCTCTCCTTGGTGTTTGAGAATGTAGGAGGCGCTGTGCTGATAATAATTTCGAGAGCAGGAACAGTTGACGGGAACGACGACTAGAGTGTCGTCGGGAAGCAAGTCGACATCAGAGACGTTATTGGCGGAGGCGATCTGGGAAGCATCGGCAGAGAGGAGATAAGCGATGGTGGCGGGGCTGTTGTAAGTGGGGGTGGATCGGAAAGTGAGGTAAGAGGGGCAGGAGGTGAAGGCGCCATTGCAGACAAAGCCGAGAGTGGTGGTGTCGTTTTGGTTGCAATCGAGCTGCTTGTTGTTGACGTAGGGCTGTTGGGCGTGAGATTGGCAGGGGAAGAGGAGGAAGAGAAGCAGCAGAAAGGCCATCGGAATTCGAAAGATTGATTGAGATGGGAGTGGGAGCGGAGATATTCAGAAGATGTGAAGTTAAGAGGAAGCTAAGAATGATGATGTTGGTAAGGAGACCAGACTTAAGATTGACTTGGAGAAAATGGGGGATTGGTTATTGAATATTATTAAAACCGCGTTCACTTGACTAATTGACCCTCCACCCCCACCCAACCAACTCAACCTAGGATAAAAGAATATGATACGAAAAGAGGTTATTAAAAATATTGAGAAGCGTCTACAAACTTTCTTATGGAAAGGAAAAAAGAGCAGTGGTTACGCCAAAGTGGCGTGGAAGGAGGTTTGTAAATCACTGGTTGAGGGAGGACAAGGGCTGAGGGATATTAGCACAATGAACCGTGCTCTCATATGCAAAATATTATGTAATGTCATCCGGTGTGATAGGACTTCCATTTGGATTGATTGGCTATACTAGGGGCGACTATGTGATGCTTCAATATGGACTATCCCTGATCATAGAGGCTCGTGGGGTTGGAAGAAAATGGTCGGTCTGCGAATGTGGTTGCGACCAATGGTGGAATACCATATTGGAGATGGAGGTGACTTTTATCTCTGGAAGGACCCATGGCATCATCTCGGTCCTCTTATGGAGAGATTTTCGAGGGGGACGATCACCCTTGGTCTTCATGAATCCATCAGACTTAGCTCTGTCATCCAGGGAGGTCAGTGGCAGTGGCCTCTCATTACCAACATAGAGTACTTTGAGATAATGATCGAATTATTTAGAGATTTGCCGGTGGAATTCCTACGATCCAAGCTCTATATCGATTATTTAATCCACCAGGCCCGAAAGTAGGTTGTGTTTTACTACTTTCGAGCGCTTTAAAGATACCTCGCCACATATTTATCTTATGGCTTGCTATATTGGAGAAACTACCTACGACGGACAAACCATGGTTATTTCACTTAGGTAGATGTGTATTATGTGATGAGGATGAGGTGGAGACACACACACACACACACACACACACATATTCTTCCGATGTCGATACAGTCGTCAATGCCTTCATGCTATTAGACGAGTTGTACGCTTTGCGTGGCCTAATAGAGATTGGATGACAAATGTTGAGTGGGCTGCAAGGAAGTGGAGGGGTAAACATATCGTCAATGTGGCTTATCACGCATTACTGGGTGCGTGTATCTACCATATATGGAGAAAGAAAAATCTTAGGCGATTCGAGCATTCTGAGCGAAACCCGAATATTGTAGCTAGCTTAATTGTGGAGGATGTTAGACAGCGTATACTTGGCATTACCTTAGCTAGCTCTATTAGTACACATGCACTTTATAGATTGTGGTGTATCTCTTGACCTGTTGAAGGAAATACTACTTGATGCATGATTGTTGTATTATATCTTTTTCTATTTATGAAAATTATATTTATCGAAAAAAAAAAGAATATGATACGAATACGATAACATTAAAAACTTTTTAAATTATAATATATTCTTAATTATTTATAAAATTAAAATATATGATATCAAAAATAAAATATAAAGTAATATATCTTAGATTTATATTCTTAATCAAAATCCATGGCCTAAAAATATATATAAAAAAGTTCAAAATGTGTCATGGGTTGGACACATTAGACGTGTTTGACACTTTATGTTATATATACTTTCGAACACATCAATATCGTGTTCAATACATATTTGAATTATGTTCAAATTATGTCCATACCTAACACGTATTCAACAATTCACTAAGTCATTATTTAGAGTGTAATTGTTGAATTCCAAAAATAGGCTAACAATTGAAGCAAAAATCATTGGGGAGAAAAATGAGTTCTCCACTTCTGTAAAAATATCTCTGTAAAACTACTTGTTACACGGAAGAAGACGACCCTTGTTCGTTGGGTTAATTATTTATTTATTATAAAAATAATTATATTAATATATTTTTTTTAAATATTATAATATTATTATTACGAGTCGCGACTAGATCACAAGTCGCGATTTGAAATCACGACTTGGCATTATTTTTTTAATTTTGTTTAATTATTTGTTTTTATAAATTAATTATATAAAATTAATTTTTAACAACATATTAAAGTCTAAAAAACCATAATATTAAAATTGTATTAATTTAAAAAATTACAACTAAATGTACAAATATAATATTGTATATTTTTTTGTACAATTGTAAAAAATACAATAAAGTATATAATTTTAAATGTCAAAAATGTCCACCCGTTCCACAATTGCGTCTGTGGTGCTGACTAATAAATAAATTATAGGTTGAATTTTGAATATATTATAGGTGCAAAGGACTAGATTTAAGTTTTATAAATATTTGGGGTTCAAATTATATAAATTGAGAAATTAGGGGATAAAATTCAAATTTTGAGAAAAGTTAAAAAAATAATAATATTATAAGAACCCAAACAAGGGATGAGGATGTTTTAGTAGTAGGGCACATGTGCCTTTCAAATCCAGCAACCCACTGCTTCTCTACGCATGCAATATAACATTATGAGAGGGGACTTTTCTGTTTAAAGTTAAAGTTCATGCTTAATTCTGTGAGTTGATCATCAATACAAATATAATACTTGTATAAACAAATAAATCAGTTATGATTGTTGGTATGACCTAACAACCTCACATTTCTTTACCTTTTCATCAGCCAAGGTACGACCGTTAGCTAGATCCGTAATTAACAGACAACCTTGAGAACGTCCACAAGATTTAATCTATTAACAACATTAAGAATTAGAAAGGTGATTCTAATTAACAAATTCCTACGATGATAATTCGTTTAAATTAGATCATGCATTCCCCATAACATAACTAACTACTTTGACATAATTAATTATGCTACGTTGCTACTAAGTATTGAACTAAACAAATAATTACACGGACTTGTAAAGTTCAATTAGCTAAAAAAAACCTTCTTGATAATGAACAATCGGCCGAATTTTTCATAAATCAGATGTTTACAATAAAGGCACAGTAGAATAGCATGAATACTTATTTAACAAGTGTTAAAAAACACAGATTAGATCTCACAATTATTTACGAATCAAGAAATTACCGTAACCTTAACCAGAAAATGAAGAATTTAGCCGGACATGTTAATGGAAGAACACACTAAGAAGTGGAATTCCATTAACCTTAAGCAAATAATTGAAACTAAAGAAAAAGTGTAAAATTATCTATTGAATTCAAAGTGTTCTATTCAATTCCAAAATGTGTTTTACAAATAGAGTGACCCTCCCTATTTATAATAAAAGCCTCCTAAGAATCTAGATGTAGGGGGGATTAAGTACATGATTAGTTCCAAAAATGTCAACAAGTCATCAATCATGTATTTAAAGGAATCCTTTCCAAAATTCAACAAATCATTCCCTTTTTTCTCTTGCAGAAATTGCATCTTTCATATCTTTATCCGTGTTGACCAAATCTCCAAACGTGGGCACGTTTAGTCATTCTACAAAACTGCTTTGAAATCTTTTCCTCCCTTTTTGGTGCCCTCAATATCCGTTTTTGGCTCGATTTTGACATCTTTATTCCATATCATCCCCTGTGCTGAATATGCAATAAATTCACAAGATTAAAAATATTTTTGGCTCAAAAGGAAGATTAAATCACTATAAAATCATGATAGTTTGTGTAGTTATGACAATAATAGCGTATTACAATATAACCAATCCATTTCTAGATAAATGTCAGACTCTCTAAAAATTGTCACAACTATATTCACATATAGTGGATCTCAACGCTGCACGGTCAGAATACAGAACCATTTTAGTTCCAAGTAAATAGTGGCGAAATTTTTCTAAAGCAAAAACGACAGCTAAAAGTTCTTTTTCCGTTGTTGTGTAGTTGCTTTGAGCACTATCCAACATTCATGAAGCATAGTATATCACATGGGGGGTCTTTTCCAATGTTTTGGTCTAGAACAGCCCCAATGACATGATTGCTAGCATCACACATTATCTCAAAGGGTGGTTCCAATCAGGGGGGCAAATCACTAGTGCTGATATCAGGGAGTCCTTCAACTTATCAAAGGCTTTCGCACAAGCCTCATCAAACTTAAAATTTGCGTCTTTCTGCAACAACGCACACAATTGTTGGGCGATCTTTGAGAAGTCCTTGATAAACTGTCGATAAAATCCTGCATGACTAAGAAAAGAACGAGTGCGGGGTAAGGCAAAGATATTATGACATTTATTTTAGACCTATCTACTTCTATCCCCCTAGATGATACGATATGCCCTAGAATTAAACCTTGATCTACCATGAAATGGCATTTTTCATAATTCAGTACGAGGTTCTTTTCTATACATCTTTCAAGGACCTTAGTTAATTTATCCAAACAGTCTTCAAATGAATTTTCATAAACGGTGAAATTGTCTATGAAAACTTCTATGAATTGTTCAACAAAGTCAGAGAAAATACTAACCATACATGTTTGAAAGGTGGCGGGCGCGTTGCACAAACCAATTGACATTCTTCTATAAGCAAAAGTTCTGAATTGGCATGTAAACGTGGTTTTCTCTTGATCTTCAGGTGCCATTGGAATTTGATGGAAATATGAATATCTGTCAAGGCAACAGTAGTGAGAACGACTGGCTAACCTTTCTAACATTTGATCTATAAATAGGAGTGGGAAATGATCCTTTCTAGTGGCGGCGTTAAGCTTTCTATAATCAGTACAAACTTGCCACCCATTTTGAACATGAGTGGGTATCAAATTTCCCAAAAGAATTTTCGACTACAGTTATACCTGTTTTCTTAGGCACCACTTGAATCGGACTTACCCACTCACTATCGGAAATTGAAAAGATCATACCTGCATCGAGGAGTTTCAAGATCTTCTTTTTTACCACTTCCATCATCAAAGGGTTTAGTCGGCATTGAGCTTCCCTTAAAGATTGAGTGTCTCCCTCTAGGAGTATCCTATGCATGCAAGTTGAAGGGCTTAATCCCTTAATGTCGGCAATGGTCCACCCAATAGCTTCTCGGAACTCACGAAGTACTCGGATCAATTTTTCCTCCTCAAGGCTAGTGAGCTTGCTTGAAATGATCACCGATAATGAATTGTTCTCCCCTAAAAAGGCGTATTTAAGGTGTTTTGGCAACTCCTTCAATTCCAATGCGGGTGCCTGCAATACAGAGGGAACAATTTTGGTGTGAGAATGTTGTAATTCAATGAAAGCAACATTGATAGGTAAGGTTCGAAGAGCTTCGAGCTCAAAGACGGTTTCACCGATGTTCGGATCCATGATCATATTTTCTTCTCGAATTTTTGCTTTTTCTAGTGTGATGCTCTCTTCCAATGCGTATTTCACATAATCCTCACCGTTAGTTGCTGCGAAATTCTGCATAAGTGGGTAAAAAATATCTACAAGAAGGGCAGTCGGTAAATCAGTTGGGTACCTCATGGATTCATAGATGTTGAATCTTATTATTTCACCCTCAAATTCCATGGTGAGACTTCCACTGTGCACATCGATTTTCATTCTAGCTGTCTTGAGAAACGGTCTCCCTAGCAAGATTGATGTGGAATTGGAGGAGTTGTCCTCCCTCATATCCAACATGTAAAAGTCGGTGGGAAAAACCAACTCATTTACCTGTACTAGAACATCTTCCAAGACTCCTTCGGGGTAAACTATTGAGCGATCCGAACTACCCTTGTTTCCTTTAATGTACCAACATTTAAAGACTCAAAAATAGTGAGGGGCATAACATTAATAGAAACTCCAAGATCACACATAGCCCTCTTTATGCCAACCAAACCAATTTTACAAGGTATAGAAAATGTATCTGGGTCCTTGCACTTTGGGGGTAGTTTTCGTTGGAGGATTGCAGATACATTTTTCCCAATACTTACCCGTTCGTTTCCCTTGAGTTTTCCTTTGCTAGTGCACTGCTCTTTGAGGAATTTCGAGTAGCGGAGTATTTGCTTGATAGCATCAAATAAAGGAATGTTTACCTCCATTTTGCAAAATGTCTCAAAAATCTCCTTTTCTTCTTCCTCCTTCGTTTTGGTGAATCTTTCCGAGAAGGGGGGTCTAGTTGCCAAAGCTTTCAGATGGTCTTCTTCGGGTTCGGTCTGCTCTTGTCGGACCTCAATTTCTTTTTCTGGCTTTCTCTTCAAAGCATGCCTACATTTAGTACCATATTCGTCCATATTTTCCTACAATTCCTTTCCACTACGAAGCACAATAGTTTGCTAATTTGAGATTCTAGATTTTGAATGCTCGTTTGGCTCTACTGTTGAAACCGTTGTGTTTGTTGTTGGAATTTTTGTGTGTTGGTTACTAGTGCTTTCATCATATCTTCAAGAGATGGACTAGACGTGGGATTAAGCAGAGGATGTGGTATAGATGGCCTGTATTGGGGTCTTTGAAAGTATTGGCGTGGGTACCGTAACTCAGATTCGGATGATCCCTCCATCGGGGGGTTGTAGGTGTTGGAGAAAGAATCATATTTTCTCTGTTGTTGTCTGGTGAATCCTCCTAAGGCATCGGCATGTTCGGTGGTTGATTCTTGAAGAATTGGGCACATGTCGGTGGCATGCCCATTAAAGCGCAAATGCCGCATGCCTTGACTTGTTGATGTTTATCTACAGCAAGTTTTTCAACAAGGGATGTGAGTTTATTCAAACGATCTTCAAGAGTACTTACCTTATTGCTCCTTCTTGGTGGATCATCGTATCTGACCCCGAACTATTGCGTGTTGGACGCCATAATTGAAATCAGATTTCGTGCTTCGGTTGGGGTTTTATTGAACAGTGCACCACCACTCGCCGCGTCTATCAATTTCCTATCCATGCTCGATAGACCTTCATAGAAGTACTGGATCAATAGGTGGTCTGGGATCTAATGGTGGCGGCAGCTTTCCACTAATTGATTGAATCTTTCCAATATTAAAAAAGACTCTCTCCTGCAAATTGGCGAATCCCACTGATCTGCTTTCAGATTGTTGTGGCTCGTGAAGCGGGAAAATATTTCTCAAGAAACTATCTCTTGAAATCATTTCATGTTGTGATGGATCCCGAAGGTAGGAAGTATAGCCAATCCTTAGCTTGATTGGTGTGACACCCCAAAAATTATAATATATAATTGGGGGATCAATTGGTAAATCTTTATGAAATTTAGTTGATTGGTAAATAAATTATGTTCCATAGTTGGAATATAATAAAAGTTTAACGGATTAAATTGGAGTTTGTTATAATATTTTGGGACAATTTATATTAATTAAAGAAATTTAGGAGGAACGTAATGGATATTTTAAGAAAAATCTAATTAAATAAATAATAATTATAATATTATTATTATTTATATATATGTATTAGTAAATAATACATATATATTAGTATATATATATATATATTAACGAATACTACATATATACATATGGAAAGAGAGAGAGGATTGAGAGTGGGAGGTGGGCCATCACCCCACCACCTCACTCTCCTCTCTTTACTCAGACACACATACATATTACACACACATGCACGGCGCACACACACATGAACCTCACTCTCCTCTCTTTACTCAGACACACATACATATTACACACACATGCACGGCGCACACACACATGAAATTGAGGTTTCTTTCGCAGAAGAAAAATCAGAGGTACGAGAATTGCAATTTCAATTTTTATTTATTTATATAATTATATTATTTAATTAGTTCGTTTATTAAATGTTGTTTATACTAAGCGATGTACTATTTAATCGGATTTATGAGTTTGACTATTTAAAATAGTGTCGAATTAAATATTAAATTGGAAATAAAAATGATATCGTCGGTCAATTAGATTATTAAATTTATTAGATTTAAATATTACTATAGCTAATTTATACAATTCCATCGAAATTGTTAACCAAATACACAATTATGTGTATTATTGTTCAATTAAAGTGTATAATAGCGAGAAATTGATAGAAAATTCATAGAAATATTAGAAATTGATAGAAAATTCATAGAAATATTCTGAAAATTATATTTAATAAATGGTATGTTAATAAAGAGGACAAACGAAGATTTGTATTTCGATAGAAATAGAATAGTAAAGAATATTAGAAATTGTACAAATGATATTCAATATTATATTTAAAAGAAGTTACGATATTCTCGATATATTAACTATATGTGGTATAACTCATTATAGGATACAGGGGTAAAGTGAAAAGACCGAACCACTACCTATTGGATAGATAAAGGCGTTGTACGGCGAGGTAAGTAAATAATTAGTATTATCTATATATGTCATCTTTATTTGTGGTTTTACTATTATCTGAATTTATGGTTCATGCTGACATTAGTTTATCTGAAAATATATGAGTGGTGAATGATTTAATTTGATTGACGATATTGTGTACGTGGAATGCAAAGACACATTGGCATATCATGTTTGTTGTATGTTGTGTTATGGGTGTCTGAAAATGAGAATGTATTGATATATGATTTTACGTTACTAGTTGCTTACAAGAATGGTGATATGTGGAAATGAGGGAATGGTAGAAATTGAATATAATTTTGGTGTGAATACCCCTTTATGTGTTGAAAAGCTTATAAGGCGAAATGAAATGAAAAGAGCTTTGATGCGATATGAAAAGAGCTTTGATGCGATATGAAAGAGTTATGTGCGAAAAGAAAATGCTATGTGCGAAATGAAACAGCTATGTGCGAAAAGAAAATGCTATGTCCGAAATGAGATTGATGAGCCGGCTATCAAGGGGGTTCACTTAAATTTATATAACGGTGAGATTGAGTTGGGGGGGAAAAACACAATATCACCTTCTAGTAAGCAAACTAGGGAAAAATGGAGTTTGGTCCGTTGTCTTATTATGAGACAGTCATGTCGTATAATAAAGCTGATTATGTTGGAATTAAATTGATTGTATTCCATGCGTGTTGCCTGTTCATCTTGTTTGGGTTGTGTTTGATATACATATATAGATAGGGCTGGTTATTTACTTACTGAGTGGCAGGCTCATCCCTCTGCTGACATTTTCTTTCAGCAGTAGACTTTGAGGTGTCTGACTGTTGAAAACTAGGTCTACGCGTTATACTCAGGCAGGTCGGGCCAGTATGCAGTTTTTCTCCTCTTTGGCAGTTAGAGTACAAATCAAATTTTGTTTATACAGAGAGAATATAAGTGTACGGATTACCTGTGACGAATCACTTTGTAATGTGTGATATGTATATATATATAATATTGTGGGTTGATAATAACTATTATGACGTGTTGGGATTACGTATGCAAATTAATTAGATGGTTATGTCTAAATGTATATGTATGAACACAGGGATTACTATAAGTATGACGTTTATTATAGATATAGCCCTTGTAGCAAAGGGGGTGCTACATTAGGTGGTATCAGAGCAGGGATTAGATTTCCTTGGGATAGTAGATGAAATATAATATTATACGTAAGGTTTATATGCTAGGAATCTACTCACATGTGTGTATTTCACATAGGATGGAAGCGTCAAGGGAAAACGCTGCTGGCCTAACTAAGTCATTAGAGTCTGTGTAGGGTCATGATTCTGGATCAAAACATCAGGGGTTAGGATCTCGAAATAGAAATGCCTCACAACCAGAAATAAACCCCTTTATGCACTAGTTTGTTGAAACGATGCAAAGGACATGAGAGAAAAATATTCATATTTATTCCCTGAGCCAGTAACTTAGTTAAATTTTGAGGACGAAATTTTTATTAGGAGGGGAGAATTGTGACGGCCCAAAAATTATAATATATAATTGGGGGATCAATTGATAAATCTTTATGAAATTTAGTTAATTGGTAAATAAATTATGTTCCATAATTGGAATATAATAAAAGTTTAACGGATTAAATTGGAGTTCGTTATAATATTTTGTGACAATTTATATTAATTAAAAAAATTTAGGAGGAACGTAATGGATATTTTACGAAAAGTCTAATTAAATAAATAATAATAATAATATTATTATTATTTATATATATGTATTAGTAAATAATACATATATATTAGTATATATATATATATATTAATGAATACTACATATATACATATGGAAAGAGAGAGAGGATTGAGAGTGGGAGGTGGGCCATCTCCCCACCGCCTCACTCTCCTCTCTTTACTCACACACACATACATATTACACACACATGCACGGCGCACACACACATGAAATTGAGGTTTCTTTCGCAGAAGAAAAATCAGAGGTACGAGAATTGCAATTTCAATTTTTATTTATTTATATAATTATATTATTTAATTAGTTCGTTTATTAAATGTTGTTTATACTAAGCGATGTACTATTTAATCGGATTTACGAGTTTGGCTATTTAAAATAGTGTCGAATTAAATATTAAATTGGATATAAAAATGATATCGTTGGTCAATTAGATTACTAAATTTATTAGATTTAAATATTACTATAGCTAATTTATACAATTCCATCGGAATTGTTAACCAAATACGCAATTATGTGTATTATTGTTCAATTAAAGTGTATAATAGCGAGAAATTGATAGGAAATTCATAGAAATATTCTGAAAATTATATTTAATAAATGGTATGTTAATAAAGAGGAAAAATGAAGATTTGTATTTCGATAGAAATAGAATAGTAAAGAATTATTAGAAATTGTACAAATGATATTCAATATTATATTTAAAAGAAGTTACGATATTCTCGATATATTAACTATATGTGGTATAACTCATTATAGGATACGGGGGTAAAGTGAAAAGACCGAACCACAACCTATTGGATAGATAAAGGCGTTGTAAGGGCGAGGTAAATAAATAATTAGTATTATCTATATATGTCATCTTTATTTATGGTTTTACTGTTATCTGAATTTATGGTTCATGCTGACATTGGTTTATCTGAAAATATATAAGTGGTGAATGATTTAATTTGATTGACGATATTGTGTACGTGGAATGCGAAGACACATTGACATATCATGTTTGTTGTATGTTGTGTTGTGGGTGTCTGAAAATGAGAATGTATTGATATATGGTTTTACGTTACTAGTTGATTACAAGAATGGTGATATGTGGAAATGAGGGAGTGGTGGAAATTGAATATAATTGTGGTGTGAATAACCCTTGATGTGTTGAAAAGCCTATAAGGCAAAATGAAATAAAAAGAGCTTTGATGCGATATGAAAGAGTTATGTGCGAAAAGAAAAAGCTATGTACGAAATGAAACAGCTATGTGCGAAAAGAAAATGCTATGTGCGAAATGAGATTGATAAGCCGGCTATCAAGGAGGTTCACTTAAATTTATATAACGGTGAGATTGAGTTGGCGGGAAAAACACAATATCACCTTCTAGTAACCAAACTAGGGAAAAATGGAGTTTGGTTGGTTGTCTTATTATGAGATAGTCATGTCGTATAATAAAGTTGATTATGTTGGAATTAAATTGATTGTATTCCATGCGTGTTGCCTGTTCATCTTGTTTGGGTTGTGTTTGATATACATATATAGATAGGGCTGGTTATTCACTTACTGAGTGGCAGGCTCATCCCTCTGCTGACATTTTCTTTTAGCAGTAGACTTTGAGGTGTCTGACTGTTGAAAACTAGGTCTACGCGTTATACTCAGGCAGGTCGGGCCAGTATGCAGTTTTCTCCTCTTTGTCAGTTAGAGTACAAATCAAATTTTATTTATACAGAGAGAATATAAGTGTACGGATTACCTGTGACGAATCATTTTGTGATGTGTGATATGTATATATATATATAATATTGTGGATTGATAATAACTATTATGACGTGTTGGGATTACATATGCAAATTAATTAGATGGTTATGTGTAAATATATATGTATGAACACAGGGATTACTATAAGTATGACGTTTAGGATAGATATAGCCCTTGTAGCAAAGGGGGTGCTACATTAGGTGGTATCAGAGCAGGGATTAGATTTCCTTGGGATAGTAGATGAAATGTAATATTATGCGTAAGGTTCATATGTTAGGAATCTACTCACATGTGTGTATTTCACATAGGATGGAAGCGTCAAGGGAAAACGCTGCTGGCCCAACTGAGTCATTAGAGTCTGTGTAGGGTCATGATTCTGGATCAGAACATCAGGGGTTAGGATCTCGAAATAGAAATGCCTCACAACCAGAAATAAACCCCTTTATGCACTAGTTTGTTGAAACGATGCAGAGGACATGAGAGAAAAATATTCATATTTATTCCCTAAGCCAGTAACTTAGTTAAATTTCAAGGACGAAATTTTTATTAAGAGGGGAGCATTGTGACGCCCCAAAAATTATAATATATAATTGGGGGATCAATTGGTAAATCTTTATGAAATTTAGTTAATTGGTAAATAAATTATGTTCCATAATTGGAATATAATAAAAGTTTAACGAATTAAATTGGAGTTCGTTATAATATTTTGGGATAATTTATATTAATTAAATAAATTTAGGAGGAACGTAATGGATAATTTAAAAAAAGTCTAATTAAATAAATAATAATAATATTATTATTATTATTTATATATATGTATTAGTAAATAATACATATATATTAGTATATATATATTAATGAATACTACATATATACATAATAATATTATTATTATTATTTATATATATGTATTAGTAAATAATACATATATATTAGTATATATATATTAATGAATACTACATATATACATATTAGTATATATATATATATATATTAATGAATACTACATATATACATATGGAAAGAGAGAGAGGAAGAGTGGGAGGTGGGCCATCTCCCCACCGCCTTACTCTCCTCTCTTTAATCACACACACATACATATTACACACACATGCACGGCGCACACACACATGAAATTGAGGTTTCTCTCGCGGAAGAAAAATCAGAGGTACGAGAATTGCAATTTCAATTTTTATTTATTTATATAATTATATTATTTAATTTGTTCGTTTATTAAATGTTGTTTATACTAAGCGATGTACTATTTAGTCGGATTTACGAGTTTGGCTATTTAAAATAGTGTCGAATTAAATATTAAATTGGATATAAAAATAATATCGTTGGTCAATTAGATTATTAAATTTATTAGATTTAAATATTACTATAGCTAATTTATACAATTCCATCGGAATTGTTAAACAAATACGTAATTATGTGTATTATTGTTCAATTAAAGTGTATAATAGCAAGAAATTGATAGGAAATTCATAGAAATTTTCTGAAAATTATATTTAATAAATGGTATGTTAATAAAGAAGAAAAACGAAGATTTGTATTTGGATAGAAATAGAATAGTAAAGAATTATTAGAAATTGTACAAATGATATTCAATATTATATTTAAAAGAAGTTACGATATTCTCGATATATTAATTATATGTGGTATAACTCATTATAGGATACGGGGGTAAAGTGAAAAGACCGAACCACAACCTATTGGATAGATAAAGGCGTTGTAAGGGCGAGGTAAGTAAATAATTAGTATTATCTATATATGTCATCTTTATTTGTGGTTTTACTGTTATCTGAATTTATGGTTCATGCTGACATTGGTTTATCTGAAAATATATAAGTGGTGAATGATTTAATTTGATTGACGATATTGTGTACGTGGAATGCAAAGACACATTGACATATCATGTTTGTTGTATGTTGTGTTGTGGGTGTCTGAAAATGAGAATGTATTGATATATGGTTTTACGTTACTAGTTGATTACAAGAATGGTGATATGTGGAAATGAGGGAGTGGTGGAAATTGAATATAATTGTGGTGTGAATACCCTTGATGTGTTGAAAAGCCTATAAGGCGAAATGAAACGAAAACAGCTTTGATGCGATATGAAAGAGTTATGTGCGAAAAGAAAATGCTATGTACGAAATGAAACAGCTATGTGCGAAAAGAAAATGCTATGTGCGAAATGAGATTGATAAGCCGGCTATCAAGGAGGTTCACTTAAATTTATATAACGGTGAGATTGAGTTGGCGGGAAAAACACAATATCACCTTCTAGTAAGCAAACTAGGGAAAAATGGAGTTTGGTTGGTTGTCTTATTATGAGATAGTCATGTGGTATAATAAAACTGATTATGTTGGAATTAAATTGATTGTATTCCTTGCGTGTTGCCTGTTCATCTTGTTTGGGTTGTGTTTGATATACATATATGATAGGGCTGGTTATTTACTTACTGAGTGGCAGACTCATCGCTCTGCTGACATTTTCTTTCAGCAGTAGACTTTGAGGTGTCTGACTGTTGAAAACTAGGTCTACGCGTTATACTCAGACAGGTCGGGCCAGTATGCAGTTTTCTCCTCTTTGTCAGTTAGAGTACAAACCACATTTTGTTTGTACAGAGAGAATATAAGTGTACGGATTACCTGTGACTAATCACTTTGTGATGTGTGATATGTATATATATATAATATTGTGGGTTGATAATAACTATTATGACGTGTTGGGATTACGTATGCAAATTAATTAGATGGTTATGTGTAAATGTATATGTATGAACACAGGGGATTACTATAAGTATGACGTTTAGGATAGATATAGCCCTTGTAGCAAAGGGGGTGCTACAATTGGCAAGAAAGAAGGGAAAGATCCTCAGTTTGACTTGTTCCTCGCTGATACCTTGTGGTCGCAATCCGGAGTGCACCACATGAAATCCCTTCAGATGTTTATGTGGATCTTCACATGCGAGACCACGGAAAGTAGGAAGTAAATGAATCAATCTAGATTTTAGTTCAAAGTTTACTTCCAAATTCGAGTACTCAATGTATAGTGGTTGCTGGTTTAGATTGGGCGATGTCATATCCTTGATCGATCTTTCGGGGATCAAAGCCATGATTTCTTCTCCATATTCGCTAGAGGGTTCTGGGAATTTCAATGTTATGTCTGTTCCGTCTTGATAGGGAGTGGATGTTCCTTTAGATTGTTGTTTAGTCTCCCGACGAAGTCTTCGTGCGATCTTCTCGATCTCGAGGTTGCATTCTAGTTTACCTGTACGAGAAGACCTTGGCATTAATAATGATGAAAATTAAGTAACAAGAAACAAAGAAATCTACTTAAAAACACCTGTCCCCTACAACGGCACCAAAATTTGATGGGTGTTGACGCCACCAAAATTAATTCCTACAATAGTTTGCAAAAGTGGGAGTAGGATCGATTTCACAGGGACTGGTTTAAGTCTATTTCTTTAGAAAAAAAATAGGAAAATAGCTGGGGGGATGTTTGATGGTAGATAGAAAATAAAAAATTGATTTGCCCTTCAAAGTCTCCTTGGTCTTGTCTAGCTTTTTATGTCCAGAAAAATGCAGAATTAGTAAGAGGGACACCCAAGTTAGTTATAAATTACAAATCTTTAATTAAAGCATTAAGATGGATTAGGTATCTCATACCTAATAAAACATATCTTCTTAAAAGACTTTATAATGCAAAAATCATGAACTCAGGATTCTGACAAATTCAAATTGACGAAAAAAGATAGATATAAAACAGCTTTTGCTCTCACTTTTGGCCAATTTGAGTGGAATGTTATGCCATTTGGTTTAAAAAATGCTTCCTCAGAATTTCAAAAAATTATGAATGATATTTTCACTCCATATACTTCTTTCACTATTGTTTATATTGATGATGTTTTAGTCTTCAACGAAAATATAGAAAAACACTGGAAACATTTAAAAATATTTCTTAAACTCATTAAAGATAATGGCTTAGTTGTATCAGCTCCCAAAATAAAACTCTCCCAAACTAATATTAGATTTTTAGGGCATCAAATTCATCAGGGATCCATTGTCCCGATTCAAATATCTCTAACTTTTGGAGAAAATTTCCCAGACCATTAGATAAAACTCAATTACAGAGATTCTTAGAAAGTCTAAATTACGTTTCAGATTTTTATCCAAATCTTAGACAAATATGTAAATCATTATATGAAAGATTAAAAACTCCACCACCACCTTGGACTCAAATTCATACAGATTTAGTGAAAAAAATTAAAAATAGAAATTAAAGAAATTCCTTGTCTAAGTATATATCATCCAACTGGACGAAAAATTATGCATCAGACCTAGGATATGGAGGTAGTCTTAGCCAAATTATTAATGATAAAGAAACAATAGTAAGATATTATTCTGGAATTCAAAAAACTACAACTCAGAAAAATTATCCTACAATAAAAAAAAAATATTATCTATTGTATTGTGCATTTCTAAATTTCAAAATGATTTGTTAAATCAGGAGTTTCTTTTAAAAATTGATTGTAGAGCTGCAAAAGATGTACTTACAAAAGATGTTAAAATTTTAGTTTCAAAATAAATTTTTGCAAGATGACAAGCTTTATTATCTGTTTTTTATTTTGAGTCTAATTCAATTTATTTAATCCCATTAAATTACCAAGTCTAAGCTCTAATTGAAGGTATTAATTAATTAATCCGATCCAATTAAATTGATCTTATCAAATTAATAAAACCTAACTCAAATTCGATTAATCTCATCAATTAAAACTTGGGCTTTCCATCACATAGATTCTTTCATTTAAATGATCACATAATAATCTCTCGAATTAATTTAAACTTTTTAAATTAATTCATTCCTTATAGAATTAATTCATAATTAACTCTACTACTTCCTTTAGTGATGTTTTGTGTGTATCTATAGGTTCATTCTCAACTAGACTTGGGCTTGTGTTAACATATAATTTAATTGATAAATGTTTTTGCACTAAATTAATTAAATCCATCAAAGGAAAGGATTTTTCACGAGTCCGTGTTGTGGATATTGGACGTGTGATAGCACAGTTAGTAGTGAAGACCTCTTAGTCATTCGGAGGAAGATCGGGTTGCCCTCTACCCATAAGTTTGTTGTTCCTTCTTCGGGGGAAAGGATTAGGGAGCCCCCCAAGGGGTACTTCATTGTTTATGCCAGTTATTTTAGTAGTAGGTTCTTTATCCCTCCCCACCCACTGTTAGTAGAGGTGATTCTAGTTATAGCCTTTGCACTAGTCAGTTTACGCCAAATCCTTTCATGTATTTTGAGGGGTTTCAACGTAGATGTCGAGAGAAAGGGCTCCCCATTATTTTAGCTGGTTTTCATGCGTTATGTCATGTGCATCTAATAAATCCATAATTGTCGTAATATGACCAGGGAAATACCCCTCTAAATATGTAAGGAAATCGTCCTTTGAAAAAATATTGAGTCGGATGTAGGATCTGAGGCCTTAAGGTAGGCACCAGTTAGCAGTGGGCTTCACCCCCTAACTCGAGGTAATGTCATAGCTTTGGTGGGGATGGGGGACCCCACCAGCTTCAAGCTGGCGAATTTATCTCTTGCCCCCTTGAGTTGTCAAAGAGGCCTTGCCTTGCCATGCTAGCTTGAGGTGACGCCTCGAACTAGTGAGGCCGCCTTGCTAGCGGGGGGAGGGGGGCAAAGCCTCGACCTGGCCTCACGGACCTCGCGCATGGTAACACCCTGCCAAGTAGAGGTGAAAATCCCCAACACACTCGCCCGCCCACATTGAGATACCCCCATCGCCACCACCCTCACCCACTAACCCCTCACTACTCTCCCACATATTTTAGAAAATGAAAGTGGATTGAACTAACCTTTGAAGGTCATGCCTTGGTTACTTGATGTGAGGGAGTGAATGTTTTGGGGTTGAGAAGAGAGGGCAACAAAGAGGCTCCACCCACCCCTCTTGTCACATATTAATGAGATCATACAGTGGATATTTTTCCTTACTCTCCAATTAGGTACTCCACAAGTCCAGTAACTCGTCCTAGAGTTGGGGTTATATGATGAATATGTTTGTAATATCAAATTATTATTAAGGGTACAAAAGTAATTCTCACATTTTAAATACACATAAATATATTCATCTTACCACACCCTAAAACCCTCAACTCCACCAGACATACTCAAAATATCAGTTTTTTTAATTCAAGTTACTATTCATGATTTTCTGTACATCCTCTACCAAAAATTTCTTTCACTAGATCAAAATTAGACTTGAGAGTGGTCCTATGTCGAAAGTAATTTTCTCAAAAATCCCTTACTCAAAATTACTACCACATGAAATTCATTGAAGAAGTGCCTTGATAATGATAATATTTGATAATATAAAAATACATAAATATTTTGAGTTTTACATAGAATGAATTTAAACAGGCATACCAAGTATATAACTCGTGATAGTTGTTGACAAGGACCTATATGAATTAGCAACTATCATTGGTTTGTGGTGGGTATGGATTAAAATACCAAAAAATATACTTATTTCTTCACCATCCCTTTAAAGTTGTTTTTCATAAATAAATTTTTTATTAATTCATATTTAAAATTATTTTATTTTATTAATTTTCCATTAGTTATTTTTGCCATCTTCTTTTTCTTTCATTTAATTAAATAACTAAAAATACCATCTTCTTTTTCTTTCATTTAATTAAATAACTATAATAAAATTATAAATTATGTAACACCATTAGTATTCGTTGTATTGAATTGTTATGCACATGCACGTTTTGCCTATATATTGAGAAAAAAGGAAAGATAAAGAGGAAAAAGAAAAATATATATCCACGTTAACTAATCCAAATCAGACTCCTCCAAGACTGAGCCTGAAGTCTAGAAGAAATAAGAGAGTTGAGTCATAACAAAGTCCAAAGCCCTTGTTTACGTTGTATACCTCCACTCCGCACCGCAGCCTCTCCGTCGCACTTGAACAGTGTTAAACCTCGATTCCTCCTCTAAGCTACTGGCCCTGATTCCCATCGCCATCTCTCAGGTAAAATTTATCAATTGCTCTCTGTATTTTGCCTGTTGCTTGCTCGCGCATACACCATTACCTTATTTGTCTGTACTAATTTTTGCTACCTATTTTCTTCCTCCGTCTGATGTTCTCCGAATTTTATCGCTACTTTGGGACTGCAATATTTCCCAACGAAATCAAGTTCGCAAATCATGAAAAGAAAGCTTCTTCTCCTACTTCGGGGCGTTTCCCGTGTTTTCTGAAAGAATTATATACTTTGACTTGAACTAATTACTTTTTAGTGAATCCTTGCAGGTTTGCTTATGGTTTGATTTTATTATGATATACGAAAACGAGAAGAGTGTTAGAACCGAGTTCCATTTTTATCTACTTCCGCTATAAGATGTTGGATTTAGCTTTCGCTTTAAAAATGTCAATTGGGTTCCACTCTTGATGTGGGGTTGTCATATTGTTTCTAACTGGAAGTCTTTTCTGTAAATCTTACTATTCGAGAAAGTGCTTATTGCTTGTGCCTTTACCTGCCTAATTGCCTGGTTTGCTCACTAGTTATGCTTTATTCGCTGTTATTTTCAGGTTTCACCTCAGATAAGGATTAAATCATTTCTTCGTTGATTGGTCAATGGAAACGGGTGGAAATTCTTTACCATCTGGTCCTGATGGGGTGAAGAGGAAAGTTAGTTATTTCTATGACCCAGAGGTCGGCAATTACTATTACGGGCAAGGTCATCCAATGAAGCCACACAGGATTCGGATGACACACGCCCTTCTTGCACACTATGGATTGCTGCAGCATATGCACGTCCTTAAGCCCAATCCTGCCAGAGACAAAGATCTCTGCAGATTTCATGCAGATGATTATGTTGCTTTTTTGAGGAGCATCACCCCAGAGACACAGCAGGAACAGCTCAGGCAGCTGAAAAGATTTAATGTTGGTGAAGACTGTCCTGTATTTGATGGTCTCTACTCCTTTTGTCAAACTTATGCTGGTGGCTCTGTTGGTGGGGCAGTGAAGTTAAATCATGGACATTGTGACATAGCAGTAAATTGGGCTGGTGGGTTACATCATGCAAAGAAATGCGAGGCTTCTGGTTTTTGCTATGTGAATGATATAGTGCTGGCTATCTTGGAACTGCTGAAAGTGCATGAGGTTGGTTGCCCTTTCCATAATATCCCTCCTTTTTGTTTTACATTTTTCAGCTTCTATGGATTCTTAAATCCTAGAACAGCATGTAATGAATAAGCTATGTTTGAGTCAAGCTGTTACCGTTCTTTTGATTTGATGGTCAAGCCGGTCTTCAGGGCAATGCTTGAAACTCATTCTAAGCATACCATGTTACTGTGTACTTAGCACGAGCTACTTTTGCAGCCTTAAATGCAAGTTTGACAGTAGTAATTTGTCTTGCTTGATACTCAACAAGAAATGGGAAGTTTCAGTACTGTTGGTTAGCCAATTTATATCATTATAGGTGTTTTCTGCAAACCACCATATATATAAATATACATGTCGATATTGCTTTCTTTCAATTCAAGTTACTTATTTTTCTATAGGATTTTTCTTGAAATTTTATCAAGTGAATTTTTTCTATGCATATTGTTTGTTAAACCATGCCCCTGAAATTCAAAAAATTTGGGGAACAATTATGTGATTTTAGGTGCAAGAGAATGAAAACGCCATCTCTAGTTCTTTGCATTTTAGAAGAGACAGATGAAATTCTTGTTGGCCATTTGGTTAGGAGTGCAGATGAGCTGAGTCGGCTCGACTAAAGCTCTACTTTAGCCTGCTTGACCTCGAGATCTTTGATGAGCCAATCTCGAGCCAACATAGTCCTGTTCAAAAGCTCGCGAGCATTTTTCTATTTTTTTGATATTTTTTTAGTATTTTTATATACCTAACGACACATAATAATATATCAGGTTAATATACAAAATATTTATCATATATTAGAATTGTATTCAAGCAATATCTCATATTTTAATATTATATCATCATAAAAGTATAGTATTTCGATATCTATCTAAAAATAAGCATAATCAATAATTTAGTTTTTTTATTATTTTTGTGTAAATTATTGTTTAATATATATAACACATTTGAATTTTATTGTTATATTTTAATATCAATTTGTGATTTTCTAACAATTCAAAATATTTTAGATATTTATTTGGGAGTATATATTTGTATCAACATTATGTGTAAGTACTTGGATAATTTTTATATGCATTTTTTATATGTTGACTAATTATGTTACCACTAAAACTAGTTTTCGACATATAATAAAAATAATATGAAGCCGTATATTCCTAACATTAGATTAATTTAATGTAAACATTTGCTTTTTAATTTTATAATTAATTATTATTATTATTATTATTATTATTGTTGTTATATACCTTTATGTTATATTAAATAATTGATTTTTTAAATTATCTAATAGTCAAAGAAATCTAGGAATATATTCTTATTAGATGCAAAATTATTTGCGCTTGTCAATCTAACATAATAATAAATATTGTAAAATCATTATTATTTTAATTTCAATTATTAATAAAAAGTATATCTTTTGAACAAGTCGGTTCATTTACACCCCTACATTTGGTGACCATGAGAGAGTCTTTCTATCAAGGTGTCATTGAATCGTAATTGATTAGTTTCAGTTTTTTTTATGAGTAGCAGCTGGTCTTTAACTGAAAGGGCTACACTGCAGTTACCAGTATAGACTGTATAGCGATTAAAGGGTGGTTGTTTTGGTAAAGAAGCTTGGGCATCAATATTAGGTCTTGATACTGCGAGTGTAAACAAACTTATGGTTATGAAGGTGGTGAGTATGCTGGGAAGAAACAAATATAGGCAATGAAGGAGATTTGAGGATATGAGTTAGAAATACGAGTTTTTGATAGAGTATCACATTCATCTGATTCTGAGTAGCACCAAACTCGACCAAGAAAAACAAGAATGATTTTACTTCCTTCTAAATTTTGCCCCATGATATGGGCCAGGGCTCTTATAATACTAGAAAATTGATGCTTGGTTACATCAAAAGAAAGTTTGTACCAAATTGGTGTGATGCTCAACATGTTCTATGCATAAAAATTTTGCCCCAAACTCGACCAAGGAAAGTTTGCACCCAATTTTTATGCATAGAAAACGTTGAGTTATGGAATCATCAACAGCTAATGCACAACATTATCTAGATTCTAGACCTTGGCGGAACTGCAAAAGTTGATTGCTGAAAAGTTGAAATACCCAAATCAACAATTTATAGTATGTATGGTATGGCCCATTTCTCTTGGTGCAAAACCAGACCACTCATCTAACACAAACAACAAGGTGTAGTATAATAATTATTTTGGTCAACTAAAATTCAAGTCACGTATTAACATATCTTCGATCTTTACTTTGCCCTGAATTTCACCAGATTACATTAGTAGGTTGGCTGATATTCCACCAAAATCACAAAGTTATCAGCACCGTGAATCAAACCCAAGCATTCCTGACTTGATCTTTGAAAGAGGATTTGCCAACATATCTGCACGATTTTCTTGAGCTGAAACTGTTCCACTTTGAGTTCATCTAAGCTATATTAACATGAACAGAGACCTAATATGGCTGGTCTTCTAGTTCTTTCTCGAAACCTTTGGTTTTGGTCAAATTTGGTATTTTAACTATTAGCAAGAACGGCAATCATGTTAGAAAAAGACCTAAGATTCTAAAATACTCCTAAGCGAACTGCTTCTCAATATCTCAATCACTGCCTCTCTCTGGATACTGCAAAAACATATTGCAAAGAACTGTGTGACTAACAGCAACCCCCAGCCCCCCAAGAGTGAATACATAAGTTGTGAGTGATCTCCTTTGTCAATTTCACATCCATAATTAGAGTCAGTCCACAGTCGAGCACGAACTACAAAACTGCAGCTTTAGAACTCCAAACCTAGCTTCTAAGGCACCTTGCATATATCTATCAAATAAATCTGGCAGTCCAGGTCTTTTCCCGTGCCAAGCAGATCATCTGGCAGAACAAATTGCATGCAGAATATCAGGATGTGCACAAAGCATAACAACTGCACTAGACTAGCAATGTACTACACATTCCAACTTGAACTTTGTATTGCTAATAGATGCCAGTTTAACTAAGCAGGGATCAATTATTTTTGAGCTAATAGTTTTGCAGACTTAATTGGAATTAGAACCAGCCTGAGAAGATCTTAACAACCAAGAACATACTGCTTAATACTATAACATTTAGATGAGTGTGTAACTCAATAAAAGGAATAATAAAAGCACTTGAAATACTCATAATTTACCATATCTTTTCCGTTGCAGATGCAAAGCATTTGGCCTTTAATGTCACAGCTTTAGGCTATATATGATTTTCAGGCGACCATTAATACATGAGATGAGAACAAGATTTTACTTCTTTTGTAAATACTACTTGTCACCATCCAGCAGCATCAGATAAATATTGATCTGGTTTCTGGCTTTGCGATGGTGACTCTTTTTTAATTTCAGTTTAATTCTTTCATAACATCATGACAAATTCATGTCACAAGAATACATAATATTCAAATGTCTAGGGCATTTCAGTTCTGGTCTTTAGGTGGGGTCATATGGATGCTTGACTTGGATCAGCTCTTTGCTAAATATCTAGAGCTTTCTCCTTTATTGCTTAACCGTCAGGATACTTGTTTTAATTGTTTTCTGTTTAGCGAGAATTAGATAATGTTATTTGTACCACAGTGTTTATGTTGACTTTTTAATTTTGTTACTATTTTATTATCTTTTTGCAGCGTGTTTTATATGTGGACATTGACATTCATCATGGAGATGGTGTAGAGGAAGCATTTTACACCACGGACAGGGTCATGACTGTTTCTTTTCATAAATTTGGAGATTATTTTCCTGGTACAGGTGATATACGTGACATTGGATATGGAAAGGGGAAATATTACTCTCTTAATGTTCCCTTGGATGATGGAATTGATGATGAAAGTTATCAGTCTCTGTTTAAGCCAATAATGGGCAAAGTGATGGAGGTTTTCAGACCTGGTGCTGTAGTATTACAATGTGGTGCAGATTCTCTGTCAGGAGATCGGCTGGGGTGCTTTAATCTCTCCATTAAAGGTCATGCAGAGTGCGTTAAATTTATGAGATCTTTTAATGTGCCACTATTATTGTTGGGTGGAGGTGGTTACACGATACGAAATGTTGCTCGTTGCTGGTGTTATGAGGTAAGCCATTATTCTCAACCATCACTCTGGATCAAGTCATCAGTTTTATGTTTATGATGACTTTGTTCAGAAATCTATCTGCTAAATTTGTTCACAACATATGGAAAATCACTTGTACAAGTTTGAGATGCTTAATGCATCTGTAATAATTAATTATGAAGCTTGGACGTCTCTGGAACTCTGGGACCTGGACATGTGGTCAAAAACCCTGAGACCTAAATCAAATCTGAGTTTCATTCAGATGGTTTACACACTGCGATGCCATAAACCGTTTCTTTATAGTAAGATGAGCCTGTACTCAAGGGCACTGCTTTTGATTGTTTTTCTAGTAATGGTGAAGTTGTAGACACTGCTGATCATAATGCAGCTGGCAGTATTTTTTTCACAGCTGATACTGATTGCTCAACTGTACCGGTCTTTCTAGTTGCTGATCAGTGAAAACTGTAGACCCCTACTTGTTTTGTAGTTCAATCTAGTTTTTATTTCATCAGGGGTAGCTACTGGGGACCAGGTGGTGCTAATGGGGACAGCAAACGCACTAGTCTGAATCAATTCTGGTTACCATTGAAAGAGAGAAACTTTGTTGTATCCTCCCAATTATTATTTTTCTGCCAACTAAATACACAGTTGAAATAATGTTACCTAGAAATGGCTGCTGTCTTGTGGTAATGAAGTAAATTACGTATCTAAGTTTGTTAGAGCATTTGCAATTAACTTTCTCTTTCAAGTATTATATGTTTTATTACGTCGGTTGTCTTACATTCTTTGGTTAATCCATGGAGACCCGTGACTCCAAGCATATAAGCTTTT
>NC_026151.1:1131398-1171505 GCF_000512975.1 Sesamum indicum
ATCTGTTGAAGCAACTTAAGAGACATGTTATTCTTTGATTTAACAATACTATCCCAGATTCACCATATAGAATAACATTTATTTATCATATATTTCTTTATACCTTTTTTAGAGAACTGTATAAAACAATGTGTCAAAGTTTGTCCTGGATGTTTCTCGATAAATGCTCAGATATGAGCTAAAGGGCCTGTCCAAATCTGGCTCCCAGTTAATCCACTACTGTTGGACAATCCATACTATAGAGGCATGGATTGAAATTTATTCATTTTTTATTTGTTGGATAAGACTTTATTTAATGCATATTTCGGATATATTTAAGTCAATGCAAATTGGCTTTTCTACTTTCACCAGAGACAGACAGTTCTATTTATTACATTCCATGGTATTGCCAGTCCTGTGATGAGTGAACCAGTGCATGTTTTGATCGGTATAATTTGGGGTTTGTGATCTGAGATACTTCTGGTAGGAAAGCGATTTTGTTACATTCCTTTGCAAAGACAGTTCAATACATGGCTTTAAGCGTGTTAGTCTAGTTGGAAGTTGCCATTTGTCAGCATTTTTTGACAGTTTAAAGACGTGCTGATGAAGTGACTTGTAGCCACTGATGTAGTGTGGAATGGCCCACCAACCACCCACCCACCCTACATCTGAAAATGAAAAAAAAAAAAAAAAAGGCATACACAGATAAAGAAATCCTGTCTTATTTTCATGCTAAATGAAAAGATGTGGATATAACTTCATACGTATATGTTTAGAGAGCTGCCCCCTTCCCCCCTTAAGCTATAGTGGTTGTAGTCTTACTGGTGATTAACTGTGCATCTGATGTAACAGACAGGCGTAGCACTTGGGATTGAACTTGATGACAAGATGCCACAACATGAATATTATGAGTACTTCGGCCCGGATTATACTCTGCATGTTGCTCCCAGTAACATGGAAAATAAGAATTCTCGTCATTTGTTGGAAGAAATCAGGTCCAAGCTTCTTGATAATCTTTCAAAGCTTCAACACGCACCCAGTGTCCAGTTCCAGGAGCGACCACCAGATACTGAACTACCAGAGGTTTGTTTTACATTACAAACGTACTTAGGTCACATTTATGTCTTGCCTTGGACCGTTTTTGAGGGAAAAATCTATCTTGGACCTGAATTGGCCAAAATCAACTAAGTGCATGGAAACAATACTACTTACGCTATATATGACTAGGGCTTTGCTGGGCCAGGTAGAGGATAGAGTTTCCTTACCTTGAGATATCCAATACCATATGCATCATTTCATGAGGATAATCTGAATGTCACTTGCTAAGAGTCGTATGTGACTATCTGTCTTTACTGCACCTATCCCTATCCCGAACTGAAAAATGATTTTTCTCGTCAGAGTTCATAAAAAATCAATTACAAAGCTCAGCATTGTTCTTTAAATTATTGGCCATCATGTTAGATTTAGATTTCATTGTCCAGGATGATGGCACTATTTACAGGAAATTTACAGGACTTGAAGACTTTATCTATACTTTGAGAATCATTTTGTATGAGTTTCATGATAAATCCATTTCTGGACCATCAAAACATTTTTCTTCTGGGGCCAAAAAATGAAAGATTTGGTTATGAAATAATAAGTCGCATGATCATATGAAGTAATGACTTATTGGAAATTATAATTCTTTTTTCCTGTTTTCTGGAGCAAAATAAAAAACTATTTTCGTTTATGCTTTCCCCCCCTTATTGCTGAAGCAGCTTTTGTTATTATCTGAAGATTGTAAAAAGAGGCTTTACTTGTTTACTGGGATTAGTTGTTTAAATCTTTCCTTGGGGATATTGGATTCTTAAAATTTTGAAATGTGTGATGCCAAGGAAAGAACTCATTGCATATGGTTCTGTATATGGAATATTTTATGTGGATAAGTGAGCACGAGTTATTCTGGAACTTTTAGTGATTTTGCTTTGCTTCTATTGTATTCTTCTATAACAGTGCTGCTTCTTAGTCTTCTTTTGATCTTGGGCTTCGATGGTTGTAACATGCTTAAGTCAAGGTTCTGTCTATTAATACCTTTATATGTCTTTTGACAAGTTAGCAAAGATATTTTTGTGAATCATGGCTGCTGCTGGATTCAATGACAACACAAATGCATTCCCTGCTTTCTCACTGTTTTGCAGTTTTTTTAATCACTCCCCGTCAAGATTAGAGATTTGACTCACTCAGTTAGCATGATACCTGCGTCAAATAAATGCAAATCTCAGTTTCCTGTTTAAAACACTGCTCTTATCATTTTTATGCTCTCCATTAACATATGACTGTGGAAAGGGCACAAGCACCATGTCAGTTATTCTACCTGCACCTGTAAGATGTAATTTCAAATAATTGACTGATTAATAATACAAAGTTCTTTAATGACTTGGAATTAGAATATCAACTTTTGATTATTTTCTACATATATTGTTGCATTCTCTGAATTACTATTATTAATATTTTTGAAAAGTGAGAGACAAGTTAAATGATGAATCAGAAAGTATATTCAGCTGATAAATAAAAATATAACCTCCTTTACATGGCAATCTAGCAATTTGTGGTCAGTGCTATTACAATGTTCCAACATCCATGTGCAACAGTAGCATGAAAGAAATCTCCTGTTGAGGATATTTCCAACTTTGGGAGGAATCTCACCCGCAGCACAATCTTTAGATATAAATAGTCTGCCTGTTCTGAAGAGGAACTAGAGGTTGTCTCGCTTTTGGATATTTTACCTTTTTCTTTCCCTTTTGGGTTTAGGGTGATCGAAGACATCTTGAAAAGGATTTGGGTGGCACTCTTAAGATTGTGTATTTTAGTTTATAAGAAAATGGATCAATTGGAGTCAAATTAACCTTTAATGGGATTGACCTGCACTTAATAGCAAAAGATGGTAAAATGTAGCAAGAGCATAGGAGAAATTCAGTTAAAAGTCAAAAATTCTATAGTTTGTAAAGTTCACCTGCCTCTGTTTTCTGGATTGTTAAAATTCAAAATGTTCCAATAGCTGAAGCCTATTCTTGACTTCTTCTGTCTGCAGATGGAAGAAGATCATGATGGAGAGGATGAAAGATTTGATCCTGATTCTGATATGGATGTTGATGATGAACGGTACCTTTTTTTATTGAAAAAATAAACAAATTCATGACTGTTATCATGCCAATTCTTGTCTCTAAAGGCATCCAAAATAATCCATACAGCAAGCCTTTGCCGAGCAGAGTGAAGAGTGAATTTCCTGAACCCGAAGCAAAAGACATGGTACTGTTGCTCATCCTTTTTAATTTTCTTAAGAAAATGTTGGACTTCAATTTGCAAGGATTTTGTAGTGATTTCGTTCTTTGCTTTAGCATGCCAGACAGACATCCCCACACCCCCCGATATAACTTTTCCGTGTTCATATTTTCCATACTTCGTTTGATAACTCTCCATCAAGAGGAAGTGCATTCTTTCTTGAATGGTGTTAAGAGAATCATAACTTGCTTATGCTTCAAGCATTGTTCTCTTAACATTCTTATCTGGTTTATGTTTTTGCCTAAACTTCGGTTGGTTCCTAATGAGTTTGTATGGAGGACTCCACAAATAGTTCAAACCAGTTTGCTGAATGGTCCCTATGCCGCAAGACGACATGTGAATGTTAGAAACTAGAGGACGTAATGGGAATTTTAGAAAAAGTTTAAATCAAATAAAAAATAACTGAAAATTCGGGGCAGCAGCACGTACTGCCACCCCCCCATCGCCTCACTTTTGCACACAAGTATTCTTAACACACTATTATCACACACACGCAAACCTACAAAATTGACGAGCAGGTATGGAAGTTTTTTATTTTAATTATTATTAATTAATATAATTATATTATTTGATTAGTGCATTTATTAAAAGTAATTTATACTATCAGATGTAATGTTTAACAAGAATGAAAAATTTATGAGTTTGACTATTTATAAATTAGCAATTAATTAAATAACCCATTTGCTTTAAGATTATTATTAAATTATTGAGTTGTTACATCTAATCGTTACTATAATTAATTTACTCAATTTCAATCTAAATTTTTATATTTTCTTGTAATTTGTGAATGCTATCAGGTGTACACTGAATGATTTCACCTGATGTAATTAGGAACATGATCCGTATGTCATGCATAATGTTGTTTGTTGAGTTTATTTACAGTAGAGGGATGGTGTCATGGTGATACCATCTGATGCATATGAGCGGCTTTCAATTAAGTGCAAATGTAAAAGAAAGGAGGGATTGGATAAAAGTGAAGCTTTGAGATGATAATGGTCTGAGGTGATTAGTCTTGAATTCAGAAGAGGAATGACAAAAAATAATACTAATAATGGGAATGATACCCCAAGAGGATTAAGAAAATCTAAAAACTAACTTTGGAGATACTCCAGTCTAAAATGTATCAAAGGTGCAGGTCATGTTCAGAAGTGATCAGTTTTTTCCTTGATTACCATGGTGTTGATCTAAGAATGACATTCTTTACCAAATGTTTCAAGATGATCTAGTTGGCCTTTCTATAGTTGAAAATCTGTTGGGTGCTTATTCATAGAAAGCTACCTGTTGCACTAACTATTTCATGCTGTCTAATAATGGGTTTAAGCAATTTCCTGCTTGAAAATACTGATTTCGCCTGTCATTTATCACTGCATCCTTGAGTTAACACGGTTGGCCTGAATTATATCCTGGTTCACCACTAACTCCTTCAAGTCTTACTAAGTCTAGATCTCACAGATCTCAGCCTATTTGACCATCCTATTATATGTACCAGCATTATCCTTCCAACTATCGAATGTACAAGAGCCAAAACAGTGCTAAATCTTAGAAGTAGGACGAGTAATATCATCCTCAACATCGTAGTATTTGTATATATGAGATAAGTGGATGGAGAGGTGGATTGGGACTGAAGGCTTTACATGGAGAAATTTTTATTACTGGTAACAAAGTTTGAGTAATTTTTGCACGTATAAACTTCAACAAATTTTAATTTGATAAACAAATAAATATTATAAGTATAATAAAAATTACAGTAAAGCAAAAGAAACTATTGATGTTACTAAGTACTAATTGTTGAAATAATTTGTCATTTAAATAATATTTATAATGTAAGTTTTATTCAAAAAGTGTCTATTAATTATTTTTTAATAATTCTTTTCTTAAAATTAGTGATTAGCAAATTTTAATACATATATAATTGAATTTAATAATATAAGCAAATTAATAATTTGAAAATAATGATTATTAAACTTGTGTGGGAGCAATACATATAATATTACCTAAAATATATATTGTTAAGTCAACTTCACGAATACACATACCGATTCTTGAGGGGGAACAAGGACCCTCCTAGCCCCCCCCAGGATCCATCCATGGACTCAAACCTGGATATAACACATTGTATAATTGTATACCAATTCTTGAGGGGGAACAAGGAACCTCCCTGGATCCATCCATGGACTCAAACCTGGATACAACCACATTTTATAAATGTTGATTGCTCGGATGATATGTAAAACTCCATTTTTCATTTATTGCTCTAAGATATAAAAGAATGATATTTTTTGGGGCAGGTGAAGATTGATAATTGGTTTTAGTTTCCCATGCACAGAAAATAGAGAATCTTGTTCATATGTGTAGGGATTTTTGTGGTTGTTTAATATCATTGTCTCTCTTGTTATTTCAGGATGATATCAGAGAAAACGAGCACAATAGGGAACTGGATCTGAAATGCTCTGAACCCCTTGCCTAAAGATACAGCTCAATGTTCCATATCGTAAGTAAGTCAATACGGTGTAAACATTGAAAATTAAATGCTTACCAGGTAAAAGTTTTAATTTCAGTAATGCGGGAAGCATGCCAGTGATTGGTACATGATTTGCATGGTAAACTCTGTAACCTAGAACCACTTGTAAATTATGCAAATCTTAGCAAGCCTCTTGATGTCAACTGGCGCAAGTGTGCAAAGTTGTGTGTGGTTGAGAAGAAACTTATCAGGAACTTAAGTATACGTTCTACTTTTCTTCCGTGTCTCCATCTTCACAAATTATATTGGACATAAATACCATGCGATATATGTGAATATGAAATAGAAGCAAGTCCTAGAATTGAAAACTTGAAAAGTTTTCATACTGGAGGGGCTGGAAGAATCTAGTTCTTTAAGCCACTGTTTGACTTATTCTCTGTTTGTTTCTCTCTCTACTACGCTCACACAGCTTTGTGTTGAGTGGTTTTTAAGGGCTTACTAGGTTTCTCTTTCTACGCATCTCGCCCCAGCCTTCTTTTTCTTATCAAGGACTTCCCACCTCAGCTTGATGTATATAAATTTTGCTTAGAGAAGCAGAATTAGAGACATGTTAGTAATCCAGTTAAGAAACATGTTGTGACATTCCTTAAACCTCTGCGCTGTGCTGTGCTGATTAAGAAACTACAGCACCTATAGATGTACAGTGCTGGTCTTGCAGATTGCAATTTGTTGTTGTGGTTTCCAAGTCATAATGCTCAACTTAGTTATATGCAGTCTCTTTGGGGGACTAATGTCTCTAAGTTTAATGTGCTGATAGTGCCCCCCATGTCATGGTAGCAAGGACATATCTGACATCAATTGGGAGCAAGTCTTGCGTCTCGGTAGTAAAAGACATCTAACATTAATTGGGAGCATGTCTTAATACGCTACCGCTTCAACACTGCAAAAATAAGTCAAAACAGTTTGTTAGATCTCACCACTTATAACACACCATATTTGAACTTTTTGTGGTTGTCCCACTTCAATGTGTTCGGAATAGTGGCGGCAATGAGTCTACCTCAAACTCGAACTCGAGCTCGAGCTCAAGCTGATTTTTATTTATTTATTTATTTTGTTTATTATTATTATTATTATATTAAATTATGGGAATTACCAATTTTTTACATAAATTTATAAGTAATAAAATAGATTGTATAATGCATACTATATTATTATTATTATTATTATTATTAGATTAAATAATGGAAAATATTAATTTCTTACATAAATTTATAATAAAATAGATTGTATAATGTATACTATATTATAAATATACCAAAATATAGTATGAAATTCTAATTTATTGTTATAAATAAATTTAAACTATTAATCAGTTTAGTAGTAATATAATTAGTAAAATGTATGTAAAAAATAATTATTCTGAACAGTTTAAAGTCATAGAAAAGTATATATTATCTGATAATGCAAGTGAAATACATAAAAATATTTTATAGTTGAGATTAATATATGCAGTAAATTTATATATTTATAAATATTAGTATTACACTGATGTAATTATCATCTTACGTTGTTGAACAAATGGGTTAATCGGACCATCAAAATTCAAATCAGACCTTTAGATATGATCAAACATATAGAAAAATATACTTGATAAAGTTTTAGACGTATTGGAAATGCGGATGTCAAGATATCGTACTCGGAACATAAGAATAAGGACAAAAATGTATAAAATCCTCCTGTGTTTTAGAAAGTATGCAAAAAACACCCTTTTATTTTTAGAATAGGCTAAAAATCCCCTCCTGTTTTGTTTTAGTCAGCGAAAAACCCCCATTCTGTTAGAAACTAACGGAAGGTGGAGGAGACGCGCGTTTGGTAGTCATTTTTTCTGTAGTTCAGGTTCATATTTAATAACAATTTTGACTAAAATACCCCTCTATGGGTCTATATAACATACAAAGAATTTTTTGTCTTATTTTATGTCTTCCTTTTGCCATTGTCACCCTAAAAAAAAAAGTATTAAATTTGTCATATTAAATTTAAATTTAAATTCAAAGAATTTTATATTTGTTAATTGTTAAATCCAAAATTATTTTAATTAATTAAAATATATATTTAATTACAACAATACAATTATCAATTATTCTTAATTAGTTAAAATATTTAATTACTGTAATTATTTAAAATATTCTTAATTAACTAAAATATATTTTAATTAATATAATTAAAATTAATTAAAAAATTAAAAAAAAAAAGAAGAAATAAGATGGCGAAGCATTCGCGGTGCTCCGCGATCGAAAAATTGAAATGCATGCATAGAGTTGACGAAAATCGGTGGAAGGGGGCTCATTCGATTCGCAAGGAGACGAAGCGATTGGTGGTGGTTTGCGATCTGGGTCACTCCGGTGATAGCGAATCGACGGAGAAAAGCTTCGGTTGTCGTGGTGGTAGCCCAGCTTCTATGGTTGACAAAATTTCAAATTGAAAATTTGAAATTGTTTGAGGGGAAATATTCGCCTCATGAAGAGGAGTCGAATGATATGTGTGGCGCCCAATGACTTGTCGTGACGGCGCCGGAATTTAAGAGAGAAGGTGGCGGCGTCGGAGTTTATATATATAACAATAATAATATATTTGTTAATTTTAAATTATTTTTTAAAATTTAACGATTGAAATTAATTGATTAGATCTAACGATCAATATTTGATCAAAGAAGATCCAACAATTATTAAAATAAGAAATAATATGTATTAAGTAAGGGTATAACGGTCATTTTTTAAAAAATTAACACCGTGAGTTGAATTTAACGGAGAAGGGGCGATTGAGTTGAGTTTTACAAAATACAGGAGGGCTTTTAGCCTATTTTCATAACAAGAGGGTAAAACACAGGGGTCATCTTGTCCTAAGAATAATCATTCAAGTCCGTGTGTCGTAAAATCAAGCCATGTGATTTTAAATCAACTTGTCAGATATGATTTAATGGACACAATCTTATAAATATATAAATTTGGTGTGAATCGGATGGTCAAATTTTAAGATATCGTAATTGTTGATTAAATTTTTTGGTCCATTATATATATAATAAAATAATAATTAAAATAATTAAAATTATTCAACCATCACTATTATTATCATTATCATTATTTTTAGATTAATTCACATGAATTACTAAATTTGATATAAATTTATAAATAATAAAATAAATTGTATAATGCACAAGATATATCCTGATATAAATATAAAACTCAAAAATAGGTAAAAAATCATAAGTGAATTACTTGTCAATTTAAAAATGTATAACATAATACAAATATATAAAAGATATAACATAAAATATATATATGTCATACTAAATAATGATTTTAATTACAAAAAATATTCTAACTTACTAAATTGTTGATTAAATTTATTTTTGTATAAAGATTAAGTGTATAAATAAAAGTTCTATAATTTATTATTTTTCAAAATAAAATGTATAATATTGATTAATAATTATAATATATGATCAATTTTGATTATAAAATTGCACAAATATTAAATATAAAATTCAATATATAAAAAATTCAAAATAAAAATATATAAAAAAAATAAAAAAAACTAGCGGACTTATGAACAGACACAATTGAGTTTCATTTGCTTTCTTGTATGCAGGGGTGGGCGGAAGGAATAGCATATGTAATATACCACATTCAGATCTGAATTAAGACCCACGAATGGTCCCATATCAGAAAAATAAAAATAACAAAAAAGAAGAAAACCCTGGACCTCAAGATACATTCACAAAAACCTCAAATTGTGCTCGAAGTCGATATCCTCCCGACATCAGATCTAGATGATTACCGCTTTCTCTTGGCCAGTAGACAAGCATCAGAAAACAGCAAGTTACATTCATCCAAGGATAATGGCAGTGGAACAACAGAATACAAACGCCAAGTCACAACTACTAACAAACAAAGTTCCGACCTGCCGGGTTCGAACCGACAACCTAAGGATCTGGACTCAGGTGCTGATTCCTGGTTTTGCCCGATCCTTTACTCTTCCATTTGAGCTAAGGTCGGTCCAAAAAACTCATGCAAAAGTATCTATTTGATTGAATTTTACTACGGAGAATTGAGTTTCATCTGGTTATCGTAACATGCAACTTTTGTAGTGAACATTCAGTGATGCCCCTGTTTATGGTAATTAATCATTATCAACATCATCCACGTTGCAGCATCATTCTTGAACTTAAGCATTATCACAATGTTTGTAACATGGCAGATCTCTTTCAGATGCAATTGTTTTGCTAGAGTAAATGGAGACAAGTCAGAAAATTAAGCGATCCTTACATCGGTTCGCTAATTACTTAGTTGGACTATGATAAAAGATTTAGTATGTGCTAAATTATATCCTTATCTGTAGCACCAAGTACCAACTAAAACCGACGCACAAAATCAAGTACAAATGCCTAATACTAATAATGTATATTATATCCTTTCAGGATCAATTGTTTTGCCACAGTATGAAGACAAGTCAAAAGATTAAGCGATGTTTCCATTCTGTTATGTTCACTAATTTACATAGTTGGACTAGTATAAAAAGAAATTAATTTGTGGTGAGTATGATATCCTTCTTCGTAGTACTAAGTACCAACTACAACGACTGTACACAATCAACATAACTACGTATGCCCAGTACCAATAATGTAAAATGTAAACTTGACTTTTCTGTTCCAAAAAATTATATTTAGAAATTTGACTTTACTACAACACATTACAATATGCATTTACAAATGCTCACATGCAGAATAACTTATAACAACATTTTAATATCCACCGATATCTGCAAATAATAAAAAATATTATGAAATCTATAAACTATATGTTAAAAATGTGCTTTCACATATTTTTCCGATCAAGAAAGGTCAACTCATACACGCTACACCTATAGTTACACATGCATTCATATAATAGATCTAAGTATATGAATATGTACCTCTACAGATAAACTTATATTAACATACAATATCCAATATAAATGCACAAAGGCAGACCGGGACTTAATATAGTATTATGATATTTCAATTTTGGGGTAACGGAGGGAGCTATTTTTATTATAATCTGTAATGAATTCCAAGGAAATAATTATTCCCAATGGTTAAATGAGAAATGAAAAGGAATAAACTGGACAGAATATAGTATTATGATATTTCAATTTTGGGGTAAGGGAGGGAGCTTTTTTTATTATAATCTGTAAAGAATTTCAAGGAAATAATTATTCCTCATGTTTAAATGAGAAATCAAAAGGAAGTATTAGCCTTCCGAAACAAAAAGTAACTCTTTTTGAATGCGCATTATCTCGTATGAAACATGTGATTTGTATCCTTGGATGTTGCATATGCGTATGTGTGAAACCTCATAGCTATATAAAACTTAACTAACACTTCTGTTCCTATTTTGTCGGGTAATAAGTAATGAAAATGATATGGCATCCCAGAGCGCATTAGAATGTGCCACAGTACAACCACAGCACATGATCTCTAAGTCTCAAGGCAAGCAAGAGCACTCGTAACCAGTTGCGACAGAAGAGTACCCTTTAACACTTGGCCAGTCCCGTCTTAACCGACTAGCCCCCTAATTAACCACCTAATCAAAACTGCACTTTTCAAGTCTTATGGTGTACCCTGACTACTCTGACAAGATTTGTCTTAACAGAGCAGCCCCTAATTAGCCACCTGATCAGTTCTGCGCTTTTCAACTCTCATGTACTCTCACAAGATCGTCTTAACGGAGCTGCCCCCTAATTAACCACCTAACCAGTTCTGCGCTTTTCAACTCTCATGACGTACTCTCGCATGATCGCCTTAACAGAGTAGCCCCCTAATTAACCACCTAATCAGTTCTGCGCTTTTCAACTCTCATGACGTGCTCTGACAAGATCCTTTCCCCTTTTCCTTAAAGGAAGTGACTATTTGTAACATTAATATTGAAAGCAACAAAAAATTTCCAGATGCTTCTGATATTCATTAGGGTCTGCCACTAAAAATCATTGGGCACTCGCTAAGTAGTAGATAAAGAAGTAGGAGACACATACCAGAAGCCTCGACATACAATCCACTAAGCATTTCGCATGTCTACAGACTACTTGCTTCTCCCTGCGCAATATAAAATTGAAAAAGAAAAGGAAATAATTGGGACTTGCACCATCCATGTATTGTTGAAGAAAACTTGGTCATCACACTTTAAGTTAATTCAGCAACCAATACGCCACGTACAAATTGCGAAACCCTACTATCAGCATTTGGAATGGAAATTGCATGTACAAATTGCGAACCGCTACTATCAGCATTTGCAATGGAAATTGCACTTAAAAGCTATGTAATTGTGCCAATCATGTCACCGAGCAAGTGATCTATTGTAACAAATTGGGCATTTATCATCTCAGTCACTTTTGAGCACCCAAACCCAAATCCTGGATGCAAAAATTTGAGATGCACAGGTTGTTGAACTCATGCAAATTATTGAACACAATCCATAGGACAATAAGGAGTCTCTTACAAAATAATCATACCGTTAAGACTTAAGATCACGCTTGTATGATAATTGGAAGGCAGGAAACCGTAATTTTCACACCAGAGTGACAGGCCCAACTAGTAGATAACCCGGGATACTGGAATAGGCCAAGATCAACTTCAAGTTCCCAAGTAAGACACATATGAACAATCATCGCAATCTCAACACAGGAAGCAAATATAGCAAATAGGATTGATTCATTCTTAAAAATTCATATTACCCATTGTAAATTGTTTCAGCGAACCATACAATTTTGCAATCTTCTGTGAGAGCATGACTGTGTGCAACCACCCTGTGTGAGAGGATGTTCTTTTATACCTACCAAATAACAAATCTTTTGTATATTATGAAATATTTGAAAATTGTCGGTATGTTTGTACATGGCATTGATTTCCAAACTATCCCTAAATTAATGAAGAAAAACAACTAACTTTCAGTTCTTAAGAGGAGAAACTCATCTGCAACTGAGAGATATCTACAAGAATATGCACATTCGTTGGGTAAATGTCATCATCATTAACGATTGGCATGAAAAGGACATCCTGCAATAATGCCATGGAGTCAAGTCGCAGCATGCTGCCGCAGTTAATAACCTGAAAGAGCATACACAGGGGATCAACAACTGGAGTCCATGCAAGATACCATTAATTTACTAGGAAATGCTACTGACAACAAATTTGCCAACTTAGGAACCCCGAGACACATGAGATAAATACATCTTTTGCTAGCGAAACATAGTTTAACTGAATAAAGTGAAGTAGGTAAACCACAACACAGCATTTGTGCTCTGGAAGATAAATAGTTTTCTTGTTTGAAACCCCACAAAGCAACCACACAAATTCAATTAAGGACACAATCAAGCTTCACAATTTCCATCATATAATTTCTGATTAATCTGATCATGGCTGGAAAGACAAGGAATCCTAGTACATCTTGCAGACAGTTTATCAACAACAAAAATGTCAATGTTTACATAATAGTTACTGCTGTGACAAGGCATCACTGGTATTGGCATCATAAAACTATCAAAGGGGAGCAGACCAAAAGCTAAATGCTAAACCCATTTTTGGTTCATTGCCTTGTCTGAAGAATTCACGTTAAAAGTGCATGAAGGCTAGCCGAGTGAAAATAGAAATGGAGAAAGGATTACCTTGGAAAGAACATGACAAAATGTCAACTCTAGATATATTACCCAGTTCATGGAGGCCTATCAAAACCAGGTAAAAAACGATGATCAACTTAAACATAAAAGTATCAAATGTATTCTAATTGAAAAGGAATACTAGATAAACCTGTTATAAACTCCTCAACCTTCAGTTCAGTGACCCGCGGCACCTAAAAGATAAGGCAATCAGCAGGCAGTTGATGAACGGAAGCCAAAAAGAATGAGAATACAACTATTATAATACACAAAGAGCATATAGAGCAGCTGATCACATTGACTTCTGGACACAGCAACATTTAGTGTAGAGGAAGTATGCATCATGTTACCCTCAGAATGCACCAATGACTCTATTAAAGAGAAAAATTGAAATTGCATTATTTTCTGAAATCTAAACATGTTATTATTATGATGACTTTCACTACCCTAAAATTTTGTGCAGGTAATCAAGTCTCATCAATAAAGCAAGTCTCATCAATATAGCACCCTAGTTAATATAGGAATAAACTTAGTAAGAAACATATCTAGTTTGTACTGACAACAACATAGGAAGAGGTAGTTAACAGGATGATGTTACTTTAATGTATTCAACCCCGAGATCAATGAGAACAGACTACTACTGACAACCAGATGAAGTTCTACCTAAATAACACTTATATGTAGAGAAAATTAACTATCTGCTAAACAGTGATATAGAAATTGTATTCCTGACAAGGAAAATAATGCCTTAAATAGACAGAGCAATCTGAAACTTTCTTGCAACTTGTTAGGCTGCTCAATCAGACATGACACAAAGCCATCCTCAAGCTTGTGCATTCATGGTAATGTCAGCATTTCATTTCTTTCCCAGTAGGTCTTAACTCATCCTATTCTGCAGACAATTACTTTTCACCAACTTCTTTATAAGTACCAAAATAGGTGTCCCAATAATTACAGTTGGGTTGGAAACAACTCACAATAATAAAACTACTTATCACCAAATCACTTGAGGTATATAGTCAAGCTACAATTTAACAGGGGAAATAACAGACAAGGTTTAAAAGATAGTAAAAATCAAACTTAAATAATGTGTGAACAAAATTCAGAAAAGTAATAGCAAAAAAGAAAATAGTTTAAGAAGTTACAAGAACATCGCCAACTAAAACACATATGGAACAAAATGCAGGATAAGGTCACAACCACCATCACAATGAACATTCTAAAAAGAGTAACCAAAAGAACAATTGAGATTATATTCATTGAAAATTTCATTCACAACTTGTCTGTCACTCAAACAAGTCGCATTACAATACTGTTAGAGCCATAGACTGAAACATTTTTCATGAAACATGCTTATAAATAATAAAGCACATAACACAACCAAAGTAAATATCAAAGGCCATTCAATTATGTGTATGTTCTTCAACCAAAATTTCCAGGGCTGAAATCAGTGAGTTATTCTCAAGTAAGGGAAAGGCTGTGACAAGGTTAAAGCACAGTAACAACGTAACAACTATAAGTTGTGTTACCTTCTAGAACCGCAGTGGCAAGGTATCTTTTTCTCCTCCAATGGGAATTTGTAATTGTAAGTGAGTTCTTCACCAGCAGATATGTGCCGCTTAGCATATATGAAAATCTTTTTCTGCCCCTCAACGCTAATGACCTTCGTGTAGCAGTTAGGCTGAATTTAAATCAACAAAATTGTAATCTCATCTTAGAATGACTAAGGTACCAAACCACCAATGCAACATAGCCATAACCCTTTTGCCACGGTTACCTCACAAGAATGATTTATAAATCTAGCAATCCCTCCGCGCTTTGTAGCATCAACCTGCAGATAAATCAATTAAATAGTGTTACTTTCTGTCAACAATGATCTTATTATATAGCATAAGAAAACCATCATATCATCAAATTCCCGTTAGACATCTCACAAGTCGAGCTCAGGATGAGTATTAGACCAGCAAAGATAGAAAGTAAACACTGTAAATATTGGCAGGGACCAATTGACTATTGAGTAACAGAAGTAGAAAGTCCAAAACAAACAACAGAAGGGATTGATGAATAACAAAGGTGAAGGGGGAGAAGTGGTTCAATATAAGTCGATGAAAAGCTCAGTAACGATATAATAATGAAGAAATTGAGCTGCAAGCAAATAGAAGGTTATTCAGTAGAATAATGCATGGTAACCAAATAAAAATAGATTCAATTTATTGTCTACAGAAGTCTTCTGTTAGGCTGAGTGAATACATGTTTTGTTTTACTTACCACGTAACCATCATCCAATCTGAAAAGATAACTACTCCCAATTCCCATCTTCTCATATTGGCGCTCACGTATATCAGATATCTGTACAAGTGAAAGTGCTGCATTAATAGGATAAAAGTACTGACCCGAGTGATGAGATCAATACAAGATACTAACACTTAATTTAACATTCCAAACAGTAATATTTTAATGCCACTTGGGTATCTACGCCAGGTTCCAAAAGCTCGGTTACTCCATCACAATATAGTCACTGAAGATGGTATGCCCATGCCAGCAAAAGCTAATACATACAAATCTAAAAGGAGACAAAACAATGGACTACTCAAGCCACTTGGACAGCTCATATCAGTAAGCAATAAAAAAGAAAGAGGCTGCTCACACGAGGGCGAATAAGTTCTCCAACATATTCAATAACAAAGTCCTCTGCCTCGATTGGTTCCAGCGCAACAAGACCCCAGTCATGTATCTTGCTTCGCTGGAAACGCAAACGTTTTTTCCTTGCCTGGTCAAAGAAAAATTGTTAATTTATTTATTGCAACAAGCAGACAATGACATGAGGATCATCATTCAATTACCTTCAACTGTGTTGCTTTAAGAAGATCGGCACCCTCTGCGGCAGCAAGAAGGTTACGCAACTTAACCCTGTTTGTTCTCGCAGAAAGTCCCTTAAAACTCGATGAATGAGAACCAATACACTCAGAATTAATATATTGAGAATGCGGGCGACTACCCCGGATACGAGCCCTTTCTGTAGGACTAGCAGTCAAAGCCCATTCACGCCATTCCCAGCCATTCATAGACGACCTAGCACAACCATTTGACTGGGGACAAGGTCTTGCTATCCTCGACTTATTTCTCTTGATCTTATGTACATCAACTTGTTTACATAGTGATTGTTTTGCAACGCCATTTGCTAGTTTCTGGACTTTCCCTGGTCGCAAATTTTGCGTATCATCAATCAGTTGCTTCCTTTTAAGTTTTGAGACCTTAGTTGCTATAAAAGATTAGACAACAGCAAGATTAGTATATAATATCACAGTACTGGAAAATTGCTCAACAAATAAGTTTCGGATTAGCAATCAGGACAAATATGACATAAAGAGAAATAAGATATGATACCAACCTTTTGGCATTTTGGTGGTGCTGCCAGTAGCTTCAAAATCCAAAGAATTCAATTCCAGATTTTTGGCACAAGTAATCCTCTCAAGATTGTGCTGGTCTTTGATGAAAAAGGATGTATTCCGTGTATTGCTGCTTGAATCATCTTCGAAGAAATCATATTTTAAGTATTCTTATAATCAGAAGTTTTAGTATTTAGCTGTTGGACTGCAGAATTAATACAAAAAAGAAAGAAAAAGAAAAAGAAAAAACAGGATACCTTGAAAAGCACGAGCAACTTTCTCTGATCTCCAACTACAATTGTGCATGGATGATCCCTTTTCCCCAAGGATACTAACATTAGCACATGGCTTGTTACTGCCATTTTCTGGACCCTGCTCTAAATGAGGAATCATATTTTGAACTTGAGCAGCCTGAGGAATAGTTTTAAGGGTATAAGATCTCCTTGACCTTTTGGATGCTCGGTTCAGATGATCAGTCTCTCCCATAGTCAGGGAGACAAAAAATGAATCTGATTTTTTACCACCCAGCTTTCTCCTCCGAGAATATGTGTATTCTTCTTTCAATAAAGATACTTCAGAATATCTCTCTCCATCATCAGGTTTTTCTTTATTCATGCAACGCACAGTAACCTGATAAAGCAAAGTAAAGACATGAAGAGAAAGAATCTATCTTTCCTATCCCACTAATGAAAGTAAATCATCTGGTAACTATAAATACTACCTTATTGGGTGATTCATATCTCCTAAAAGAGCATGTCGCTGTTATAGCTTTCTCAATAGCATCATCACATAAAGATTCGAATTTTTTCATGACATAGTCATATATCCTCAACCGGCTTATCATCAATGCAACCTGGAAAGTGGTTTTCCAAGCATGCCCATCTAGTTTAAATGATTGCACTTGTCCAATTTGTGATAAAGCACAACGTTCAATAATTTCCTCAGATTGAGGTGGGCGCAATTCATCAATAACTGCAATAGTACTAGCATCATCTAAATGCATAGTCAATTTCTGGAAAGGGCGCTTGGAGAAATGTAACAGAACATCTTCTTCCATACTTTCCTCGGATAGAGCTGGACACAGTTCATCTACTTCAATACCAGTTGGATCATCTAAATGCATTGGCAGTTTTTGAAATGCACTCTTCGATAAAGTTGTCATAGAAACTTCATGACAGTGAATTACACTCTGATCTGACCGATTTTTTACTAATTGAGGTGGATGTTGGCGATCATCTGAGAATAGAAGTGTTGGGATTTTCTCAGAATTGTATCCACCTGTATGGTTGGGCAGATGAGAGGAGTATAGAGTTACCTGCCAAGATTGATATTTTTATACAAACACATGATAAGATAGTCGGACAAGAAACACAAGGCATCTTAACATGAAAACTCTTTCTCCTAGGGAAACTGGAGGTGGACATAAAAAAAGCTTGTATTGAAGAAAGTTCCAACCATTTACCTCTTTCTTATGACTACTTTTTGGAAAATCAACCACCTTCTTCACTTCCTCATCCACAAATCTCTTAAAGTAATCTACCAACGACAACTTTGAAGATGAATGAAGGTTATCCAGTATATATTCCAAGATGACCTCCATGTCACCATAAATAGTATCAGAGCTCAAAACATTTCCTTTGGAAGACTTTTGTCTCTCAAAAGGTGAAGAAACTGATGGCGACTGCAATTGTACATCTATTGCAGTTCTCACTGGTTCAAAACCAGGAGGGCAATCCACCTCAGCGCTGGAGGAGTCTTGTTCTTCTATTAGCTGTCAAGCCATTGAATTTTAATTCAGAACCATACATACACCAAAAACTTAAACCAAAAATACGAAAATATCATTACATACATGGTATGCTGGTAGCTTTGTTCTCTGCACAGAGAACTGTTTGGATGAAATGCATTGCTCACCAACATAACAATGGGGAGGCCACCGTTTCATGTTTCTCCACGTGGATGTATACTCAGTTACAGGATCATAAAAGATTGCATTCCACATGACTTGCAAACAAGAATCAAAGAGCGTCCTGCTAACAGCGATATATGCAGCACAAAAGTTATCAAAGCCTCCAACTGATTTCATGCTGGGAGGAGATCTCATTGTTTCACTACTACATCTTTCCTCAACAGTATTACATACTTCTACTTCATCCCCAACAACAACATGTTCATTCCTCACTTGACATTCTTCAGACTGACACATAAAACAATAGAAATATTTACAGGTGATAAGTAACATGATTAGTTTTTCTAATATGTGAGTACATACCATTCTGCGATAAGAACAACAGGATTTGGCAGAGTGAATAAGTGGTTCAATGTTATGATTCTTGTTACTTTTCTTGGTGGCAAGAGAATCAGAAATCATGCAGCTAACTATCTCATCAAGTACAACTTTACGTGCTGTTTTCATGATCCCAAAGTGAAGCTGCAAACAAACTTCTTCAGAAATCTCAGATATCAAGTTAAATGCTGAGCCAGTGAGTTGGTCATTCATGTCATGCCCAAATACAGCTCCATGTCTAGCTGCTCTCCAAGTGTTTAACAGTGACTCCAAATCCAAGGGTTTGTACTTATTATCAGCATGATATATCTGCACGTACCATGACATGATCAATAAGGAATGGCTTAAGGGGAAAAAAGACAGTAACACAATAGAGCAGGATCAGAAGATGAAGCTTTACATAAGCAAAAACTTGAAGTCAACTAAGGTTGGAGTTTAAACCAGTGTTTTAAAAGGCGGTATCGATGGCTAAGGTGTTTCATATGTCTCAGGGAAGAGCATATGCCCCTAGAAAATCTGATTTTTTTTTTAAAAAAAATAAGGTATTGAATAACAAATTCTGGGCCTTCAAGAAACCTTTTCAATCACACATATGCCCAATCAGTAAGGAGCTTTGGGGAAGTAATGGCATGGCCCTACAAAGCCAAGGGCGCAAGCGCCCTTGTATTGCCGCAAGGCATAACTACTGCTAAGCCTGTGTGTGCCCCAAAGGACAATTCTTAAAGCACTAGCTAAAACTCTCACAACTGCAGGAGAATACGGGGAAAATATAAGCATGAAGTGATATACAATTGTCGACTAAACCTTTGAGACTAAAGATGTCAAAAGTTACATTTAATAATATCTGGCGAGTATTGTATTTATTTCCTAAAACTGTAGTGGAAAATCAAGTCTCAGAATCCCATGACAATGCATGATTGCTTAACACTTTGACACAGCCCTCATAGACAGAACATATACAAAAAGGTCAAGAGGGATCCACAGATCTCTTGAGTTTCTCATTCAAGAACCGGTCTCATCAACTTAAAGCTGTGCATAGAAAGCCACATATACAGCTTGAAGGAGATAACTCAAGTACTTAACAACTCACAGATGCAGCAAAAGCGAAACCATCTTAACTTTTGTCCTTCTGTTTTACGTAAGTGTCAAAAATTACTAATAAAACATATCAGGCTGCAGATGCTGCACTATTTGAGAATGGATGATTAAATGAATCATTCATTTGACCATTGAACTTGACAAAGGAACAAAAGGTGATAAAAGGATAGGTGAATTCTACACAAACAAAAAAAACGCCATGTCCAAAACAGAAGACTTAATGCCTCCACGCAACCTCCGTCCATTCGACACCTTCTGATATTTTTCTATTTAAGATGATCCCGAAGATGACACAGTCGGATCATCCACCGGTCTTCCTATCAAAATGGAACATATATCAATAGTGAAGTAACTCTTTAGAATCTTTTAAGCAGCAAAAAGACAACCAACAAAAATTTCCAGGGTTCGACCGGAAAGATAACTCCAAAAAAGCAAAGAAACAATTACTATAAATGTAGGGAACAGCAAATCTTCAGGAAACTATATGCATAGGGGAGCTAATTTTTTCTAACAGACTGAATGAGATGACAAAATCATTCATAATTACTTGCATAAAATACATTTTATCCCAACTTGAAAATACTACAGTTAATCACCAATAGTGAAGCACGGATATGTCCATAGTGACACCATGAGTAAAGCTCAGTCAGGGAGTGTGGTCCATGCTTTCTTCCCTCCTCATCCTCAAACAGCCAGCAAGATTCATCTCCTGACTGTAATTTGAACGATATAACAACATTACAACAAGTTGAATGTCATAGGAAACTTTTAAAGTCATAAAATCATTGTCTAAGCAATCCTCCATACCAGTGGGAACTCTATATCTATATCGCTCTTCTCAGGGATTAGTTTCTGGTCATTGGAACTATGGCAATCATTTCTAGACTCTTTTACGCGAGGGGCAGGCACATTTAAGTAAACAAAGCCGGTGGCAACATGGTCAGGAAATTGCTTAAAGTAGTTGAGGGGCACAGGATTGAGGAGATTCCCGTTCAGGACGGGGTAAACAGGGAGCTCCTCCGGCAAAAAACCAGTGTATAAACCCTCGTACAGCTGGTGCTGAATGTAAGGACCACACATTTGACTATTTTGATTGACGTACATCCATCCGGTAACATAGGCCGGTGAACCATATCCAAGGTTCGACGACCCACCGGCATCGCAAATTTGTGAATATTCAACGTCGTTCATATTCAACTCGTTGTTCATCGGGGGCCGATTCGACAATTATCACCTGTTAGAGCAAGTTGAATACGTTAGTGACTTTGATTTGGGTCATACAGCCCCAGCAGCCCTAGGTGAAATTTGTGGGGTTTATTCCTCAGCGTAGTAATACATAAAAAATACATATGAACGATGACAATAACAGCACCCCTCTATAATAAGAGCGTGCTTATTGTTGGTGCGATAATCATCCTGTTGAAAAGATCAATACAATCAGTTGTTTTATCTTAATACGCTGTCGTGAATGGTGATTTTACATGATGTGAGAGTAGACGATGCATAATCTCAAATATTTGGTTAATTGCGTACACTACCCGGATTTTATAAAAATCTGCAAAAGACTCCAAAATGTTAAAATATAACCTAAATCCCCCTATCTTTCATAAATATCGCTAATATGCCCTTACCATTTATTCTTACCTCTTAAGTTTTTTATTTAATTGACCATTATACTCTTTGATGATGCGAGCAGCAAAAAAAAGTGTTGCTCAAGTCCACTACGAGTGGAAGTAGTAAACAAGTGTTGGAAATAAAAGAGGGGTAAATGGATGATCAAGAGAGTATTATTACTCGTTTTTCGTGTACAAAAGAAATATTGATATTTGCACATTCTGTACTTTTTCTTTACTCAATTAAATGTACCATTACCGAAAAAAGAAAGATTGATATCGAAGTAAAACTTTAAATACGAAATACAATATTTCTTTTAGATAAAGTAGTAGTATAAAGGTGAAAGTTATAGTATGTAGGCTTAAGTTCGAAAACATATCATCCTCCCGCTAGGATACTTTCTACTTTATAGACAACCATCAATCAGTTGGAGAAGATCACGAATTTGGTGGAGCATGATCTCAAAATGATTAGATAAGATTGAATTTCTCACCAATTCCGGGAGGGTCCCCGCGGTTGGATGATCCGCCGAATTCGGTGGAGGGTTATATCTTGGTGGTTGGAGACTCTCGATCCTAAAGGGCAATTGGAGTCCGCTCCAGATGAAGATATTTTATAAAGATAAGGATGCCTTGCTGAATTTTTTGGGAAGTGGTTGAGCAGAGTTTTCTCCCCGTCGGAGTTCAAGGTTTTAGGGTTTAAAGGTTACTTGTGGATTAAGGCGCCACGTGTCCCCAAAGGGGCTGCTGGTCTTTATTTGATTCTATAAGATGTGCCTCCAGAGATTCTATGTGTATACCACTTAGGCCACTTGTGGATGCTCCGTGGAATGGGCTTTGACTTTGGTTGGGGGATTTCAAGTCCTTAAACTTCTTTGGCTTGTGAGGCTTCTTGGGTCGGGAAACTCTCAGATTTGTGTTGGTGGATTTCTTTTGGCCAATTTAATTCTTAGGTGCACCTCTTGTCGGATTCCCTGGGGGCTCTATCTGTAATGGGATTCCTGAGAGCATTTTAGGCCCTTACCCAAACTAGGCCTCCTGAGAGCACTTTAGGCTTTGCATTTCTTTGGACTTTTGTGATATTTTTATTCTTTTTGGATAGCTTGATCCTATTTGAGTCAGCCCATTTTATGGGTATCACCCTCTATTATACACTATTTATTCTAATACCATTAGATCTTTCTTGCTAGTACGACCATAAGTAGCTAGCCCAATCTGCGACCCACATACATGAGCCCAATACAACCCAAGGAAACCTAATGAAGCAGGAGGTCTAGAGAAGGCCCAAAGAAGCTTCCCTCAATTATCGCTCAAGAAGGGCGAAGCCCAAGGAGATTGGCAACCCAAAGGGTCAGAGGGCCCAATGCCACCCTGTTTGCCAGAAGGACGCTTGTCAAGTGGTGATGAACTACTTGGGCAAAAAATGACGAGGACGCACACGTGGCCAACCCCTTGGGAAAGCGAGCTATGATCAGTAGGACCCCTATTTCACCTTGAAGCATCCACATACACTGAGCGTGGGCACGTTTAGTCAATGCTGCAGAAATTACCTTGTAATCTCCTTTGTTCTTTTTGATGCCTTCAATTCTGATTTTAGCTTTATTTTTGCCATCTTTGTCTCATATCTTTCCTTTTGGCTGAATATGCAATAAAATCACATGACTAGGAATGTTTTGGCTTAGAAAGAAAGATTAAATTGCTATAAAATCATGACAATTGCAGAGTTATCAAATATTAAATAAATTGGGTTAGACTCAATTATTTGATGGATTAATTAATTGAGTTATGGGATATTATTTATTTGATAAGATCAAATAAATTCCATTTGGGCTTTTAAAAATTCATTGGATTAATTCTACGGAGGCCCAAACCTATGAGTTTAATTTATTTTTGAATTAAGCCCAAGATAAGATATATATGTAGCCCTAGCTTGAATATATATATATATATGTGTGTTTGTGTGTGTGTGTGTGTGTGATATATGTGAGGTTGTAAGGATGAGGGGGTTATTGCTTGAATACTAATGGTACTAGTAGGTAGTGCACTATCGGGATACACATTGTACTTATTTTTGACTTGACATGTTGTGTATACATGTATACATACAATAAGTACATGAGATATTTCTTATATCTGTATATAGTGTATAGGTTTGTGTATATGTTATTTGTATATGATTCAAAAGACAATATTTCTCTCACAACTTATTATCCTTAGCTCTCATTCTCCCTCTTTTTCTCTCTATTCTTGTTCTTTTTTGAACTAATTTCAAGTTAGAGCAAGGTCCTTTTGAGTTTGATATACTAAATTAATAGTATAATCAAGTCTCTTATATTACATATACTTTACCTCTAGCAAGGTTTGGTTTAGACCACCTTGTGGCGTAGTGTGTGTTCAACATAGAGTAGATCTTGTTGGTCTTTGCGTGAACACACGGTTGGAGGAGAAAAGCTTAAAGAAAGTTTTCAAATCGGAAAGATAAAATTTTGTGATTACATTTCCTTCACTCTTTATTACAATAGCCACTTGTTTTATATCAAGCTCGTTTTATGCTTGTTGAGTGCTGAATGCCCGGGAGTAAGGGCTCGTTTCCTTTCGGTATAGAATTTAAATATGCTTATTTTCATTCTTTCATTACATTCTTGCCAAGTTCCATACCGATTCTTTCAGTCTATCAGAACCCAGTTTGACACTCGTGGCTATTGTTTATGTGATGTTATTTGTGATTAGCATGCTTTATGTGATGTAGATGGTTGTTTTAATTTTGATTAAAGCATGATTTACATATTTTTTTATGTATGATTCTATGATAGAAAATATGTTGTGTTGTATGTTAATTTTTGGATATCATGTGATGTTTTAAACAATTTTTATAATTCAGCGTTTTGGTTATTCAAATAATAAAAGGAAAAGGAAAATGAACAGACATACTTGTGGCCTAGTAGTGGAGGAAGTGTTCCTTCACACCTACAACCCAAGTTTAGGTGTCGCAGCGCGCTGTTGGATGGTTGTGTTATGTTGTTCGACATTTTTAATCGGAATTGTTTCAGTAACATCGTATATTTATAAAAATATAAAAAATAATAATTTTTTAATTTTTTGAATCATTAAAATTAATTTTTGTTTATTTTGTAATTTTTGGTAAATATGAATTTTTCTTGTAAAATGACATTTATTAATTTTGTGGAAAATATTTCCATGGTTTTGATTAAATTGTTTTGGAGTGTCCAAAACTTGAATTTAGTCAAGGTTATTTTCGGCAATCTTTAATTGGATTGATGTATTTGTTGGAAATAAAAAGTGTTGATATCCATTATTAAATACAATTCCTTATGAAGGAGCAACATATGTTTTTATTGCACAATGAGGGCGTACATAATATTAGATATCTCTTGATACTTGTGATGTACAATTTTATAATATGTGATATTATGAAATGTGTTTAATTTATTTATGTGATAAATGAATCAAAGGATGATCACAACACCCATCGAACCCATGTAATTGGTATTATATTCTATTTGGGGTAGGGCCTACATGCCTCTTATTATTCTCCTCTTACTCGTTTTGTAGCGTTGAAAATAATAAGGCATTCTTTTTCCCTCTTATGTACCTCCCCCCAACTTATGATTGGGGTTTCTATAATTTCAATTGTAATATGAGTAGCTTCGGATGTGAGCCATTTTATTTCATTATAAATGACTTACAACAAAGGTCGTTTATGGAGATGGGATCCAAGGAGACACTTGGAGAGGATCATGAAGAAAAGAAGGATTACAAAAAGCGCATTAAGTGTAATGGGTTATAATAATTTGTAATAGCATAGGACTAACCTTTAGAAAGACCAATGATCCACTACGGGCTCAATGGGTTGTATAGGAACGGGCTTGTGATTATCCTAATAGGGGTATGCTAGGTTTATAACTTGTGATGCTATTCATGATTTATTATTTTTGAAACAACAAGCATGAAAAATACTAATGTGATGAGATCTCAGTCTAAAGATAATTAAACTCTCACTTGGATTGTCCAAGTATAATATTAGGCCCATAATGGACATATTAAAAGTTTAATAAGTCCAAGCCTTTCATCCATAAAATCGTATTGTGGATGCTACTTTCATCCCTTTCATGGTCTGATGACTCGTGGCATGTCTGGGAATGAAGGAAAGCTACACTATTGTTATGAACGAGAGAATTATTCACCTATTTTTCTGTCTCACGAGTCACGGGGGTGATAGGAGAAATAATTCACTTGGTTGATGGGTTGGATCTAACGTGGAATTGCACGATTCACTTGGAGTCCTTGGAATCATGTGAAAAGCAAGGTAAAATATCTTGGGGATCTCATATGATGAGAATGGTAAATGTTACCTCCCATAAGGGAATTTCCGTACAAATCGTGAAAGCGAGGCATGGAGAATTATTGTTGTGGATCTCAAGCCCACTAGAAAATTATTTCCCGAAATACCCATTTGAGAGTAATGGGATTTTGAAGAAATAGTGGGAGTAGTCTATGACTAAAGACCATGTCATAACTTATATTCAATATTAAGAAAGATTTACTAACTTCTGCTTTTATTTTGATATAGATCAAATCATGTCTAAGAATCTACTTATTGTTATTCTTGAGGCTAACAAAGTGAATGGAAACAACTACAATGACTGGCTAAGGAACTTAAAAATTGACTTTGAGAGCCAGACCTATTTTTGGATCAGTCCCCTCCTACTTTGCTTTCGGAAGACTCTAGTGCTGAAGAATGTGTGATGTTCGAGAAATGACATGATGATGATCGGAAGGTTCACAGTATCATCCTGGAGTCTATGACAAACGAACTCCAAAAACAGTATGATAAACTGGATCGTGCTAGTTCAATCATGATGCGCCTGATCTGTACGCGGTGCCTAATTAACATATATGTATGCTTCGACTAAGCATTTTTTTGGCACTAAGATGGCTGAAGGATCATCGATTCACGATCACTGCATCCAAATGCTATTCTTTGTGAAAAAGCTTGAGGACTTGAAGGCAGGGATCAAGAACGACACATATATTGTTGTGTTCCTTCAGTCACTCCTCCCTCTTATGACCCATTTATTGTAAACTTCAACATGAATGGGTTTGGAAGTCGATCCCTGAATTGATAAATATGTTGGTTCAATTCAAGGTGATGATCAAGAGATAGGCGCCTGCAGTTATGGTGGGGGAGGCTTTGATTTCCAAGAAAGGCAAGAAGACTCGACGTTGGAAGACGAGGAGCAAAGCTAAAGGTCTAGTCCCTGCAAGCAAACTAGTTGTCAAGAGCCAGGTTGTTGGCAAAGAGCAGAGGAAGGAGATTCCTAAAGCTAGCAAGGCAGAAGATCCCTGCCACTACTACCATGAGAAGGGGCATTCAAAGAGCAACTATCCTAAAGTGAAAACTTTTTTTTTTCTATAAATATAAATGACAGTAGAAGGGGGCAAGGGCTGAGAGGCTGAGGATGGGGTTGAAGGGGTTGTGTTAGGGCATTGATGTTGGGCCGATAAGGAGGGGGACTGAGGGGACGGGGTGGAAGGGCGGCGGTGATATGGCTCTAAGAGGTTGGTGTGGGGAAGGTAGAGGGGCGCAAGGGATGGGGAATGAGGGGTGGGTGCTGGATGGGTGAAGGGGTGACAAGAGGGGGGTTGGTAGGTTTGCAAGGATGGGAGGCTCAAGGGATTGGGGAAGGGGGGTAGGTACGGGTAGCTTTTGAGGAATAGAAGATTCATATATATATATATATAATTTCTTCTTTTGAGATATTTATTTGTTATTTATTTATATATTAAACAAAGTTTGATGAGGATGAATGTTGGTGGGGATGGAAAAAATGATATAAAATATAATATTTTACTTTTGTATAGAATATAATATGCAGGTTTAACTTTATACAAATATCATTTAACTTTTATATTATTTAACTTTATTTTTATATATCATTATATTATACTATAACAAAAAAAAATAATTGTCAAAGAAAATGGTCAAGGATATTTTAGAAAAATTCAAATTAATTCACAATTCAATTTTAAATTATATTTATAGTCCAAAATAAACAATGTATTATTTGTTATACATATATATACAACATGTTTATCCAGTTTATTTATCTTTTAAGATTGTTTGGCTTATTTATTTTTTGGGTAAATTGTATTCTTAATAGTTCAAGTTATATATTTAGAATTAAGGTATTCGAAATATTTCTTTTGTAAGTCTGCTTTTTATACAAATGACTTTGAAATTTAGGATGTAGTTAAAATATCGCTTGATATTCATGCAGGCATAATCTTAAGTGCTTAGAGGCAATACAACCCAAGTATATGATGGTGACAACTTTGTCTTATCACAAAGGCAAAAATGTCTATTGCTAATTTAATCAATTCCTATATGTTACACAGTAAAGATGAGATAGACTAATACTTCCATAACCCATTTTTTAATAGTAATAAGTAAACATATCAAAATACAATCATTCATATCATTATCAAATTTCAAACACAACTTAATACATCACACATTTATCCAATTATCCAAAGTAAAGATGGCCTAAGTTTTCTATTGCTACTAGAACTAAAAGATGGATTCCTAATAAAACTAAAAACACCTAAGTAATTGAAACTATTATCCTAGAGGGTTTTTTTAAGCAATGAGGCTTCCAATCAGCCACAAATCTCTCTATCAGCCACGAATCCTCAAGAAAAATGTATCTTATGCTTCCTTCTTTTGTCGATTTCCCGCAGTGGTAGGTATGGGCACACCTAGCTGGATGTACAAAGTTGTCATCTTCTTAATTGTAGCTTCATTCTTCTCTTTTCATTCCACAAACCTCTTAGGCTTCCATTTTATTTTGAGTCTTGTTGAGGCAATCTCTTTAGGGCACCCAGACTTGCCGTGTTATTGTTGGCCTGAAGTTTGGTTTTCTAGATATCGGTACATAGACTTGTTGTGTTATTGTTGGTCTAAAGTTTGGGTTTCTGGATATCAGCATGTGTGAGAAATAATAAAGATTGTGATAGTGATTCATGAACATAAGTTTATTGTTGTAAGTGAAGTTTCTATACTGAGGTTTTAACTAATTGCCAACTAGTTAAGTAGCTATCATGTTAATCACTATAAATGTATGCATCATGATATGAATGGGCAAAACACAATTTATCCTCTCGTGTTACTCGAAAATAGTAATTATCCCTTTATGATTTTTTTTTAATTTACCTCCCTAAAATTTTAAAAAATAAACAAAATACTCCCTTATCTCATTAGGTGTGCTTCACGAGATCAATGTGCGAGTTTGCTTGAATTTTACCTATAAAATGATATTTATGCTCCTAAATGTGAATTATTAGATATATATATATTAATAGTTGAGATTTAATAAGCAAATTAGTGCTGTACATTTGTTCTTATTTGGATCAACAATTAATATTGATGTATAAAAGCAATGGCTTAGATATTCAAATAGATCAATGGCTCGAATTCATTACCAGTTATCAAAATAAATATATAAAATGTAAAAATAAATTTTTATAATAAATAAATACATAAATTCTACATTCACATACATATGTATATAATGTATGTACAATATTAAAAAAAGAATAAAGGAAGGAACAGGGGGGAAAGGCGATCGAGCCATCGATCTGAATGCTGGCGATGGGGAGAGGGGGAGGGGTGCTAAGGTCTAATTGAGGGAAAGGGGCGCTCCGTTGCAGGCGATGAGGGGCGGTTGGTTGTGGCGATATATTTTTCACTATGTATATATTATACATATATACATATATATTATAAATATATCTATATTAATATTATACATATAATTATGTATATTTTATAATTTTGTATATAATTTTATATATATAAATGAATTTTAACCATTGATCTATAAATATAGGACCATCGGTTGTAAAATAAAGCTACAAACAAAAAATTTTAAAAATACAAAATGGGCAAGTGTGTTACACCACTACTGTGAAGGTGGTATTTTGCTCAATTTTTAAAAATAAAAGAAGGTAAACTGAAATTTTCTTTTTCAAAGGGGGTAAATTGCTATTTTTTGACAAACACAGGGGGTTGGGAAGCATTTTGCCCTGATATGAATAGTGGAGATGATCTTTGTGATGCCTCCAATGTTTATTATTATATTGATAGTATGGTTTCCTCACTGTCATGGAAACTTTTTTCAAGTAAGTTGTGTTTAGGAGTTGTCAAATATGAACTTTTCTTATTAGCACGACAATTGGCACTTGGTTTTATGAAAAATCGTCCATTTTACCCTTTTTGCCTCAAGAGTAAGGTTTTATATCAAGCACAGATATTTTATTTTCATACTTTTGGATCTTATTATTTAATTTATTTTCACAAACATTGTGATTTAGTACAAATTTGCTTTCATAACAAGCTCTCTGTTTTTAGATTCGCCTTATCTATTGACCATTATGGGTATTTTTGATGCGATTGAAATGCTCTTAGTAATAAAACTTATCACTTATTTTTATATCCCTCTACCTATCACATATTTTTGACTTGTTTAATGTCTTTGAATAACTTCATGTATGAGCTAACTACACTATGTTCATTTGCATTTCTTGTATCCAACAACTGTAAGCCTATCACTATTGGGTTTGTACATGGAGATGAGGCAACATATAATTAGGAATGTTTTGTTTTATTTTCAAAAAAATTATTTTTAGCTTTACATTATTTTAGCATTTCGATTATTTTTAGTTTTACATTATTTTACATTTTTAGCCCAATTTCAATTAAAATTTACAGTCTAGGTTCACTTTCTCATGTACACTTTTAGGCCTCATTATTTCTTTTGCGTTTAGCTATGAGGAGGATATGAGAAGACATGTTGTCATGTCATTTTTACGTTTAGAAATAATGTATTTCAAAATATAATATATACATAATGCCTCTATAAAAAGTAAAATAAATCGAAACATATTTTCATTTCTCACGCCGATAAATCTGAGCTTGGATACATACAATTCAGACATATTTTTATTTTTTGTACAAAAATCAATAACGCATTTTCATCCCATTGAAAATGCTTGAAATTGAAAATAAAAATGAAACAAAACCAAGCGGCACATCTAATGTTAGAGTATTGTGAAAAAAAATATATTATTAGTTTATAATATTAATAATTGAAAAAGTATTGTATGTGTGATTTAGATCATAATGATAATGAAAACATTTTCAATGAGAATAAGTGTAAACGAACATCAAGATTATAAATGTTTATCTCTCACTTGGACAAATACATAAGGTTACCGACTCGGAATGGGTAGAATAAAATTCTACATTATCTATATACGAAACAACCACAATCAAGAAATGATATACTACTTCATTACTTGACGAACAAAATACTTACTAACTTCCACACTTTAAATATGCTCAAATGTCAAATATGCAATGCTTATGGTTGTTTCTGAGCACCAGGTGGTGCAGTTGGCATTGGAAAATTATTCAATTGAGATCCAGCAATTTGAGGAGCCTCTACATATGGGCTCTGCAAAGTTAGGTAATGTTGATGTAATTAGACAAGAAGTGTTAATGATATGACAATGAATACTAGTTCGATTCAAATAAAAGTATATAATTTATTTAAACAAAACAGTACATTCACTTTTTACCTCTTTTCAGGAAAACAGAAAGCTTTACCTGTGATGCAAATGCATTATTAGCCTCTTCCTTGTTTGAAAATCTTTCTGACGTGTTTGAAGGAGAAATATTATTGGTCGCTTCACTTCCACTCAATCTAAGGAGGGGATCAGTTGGCATATTTTCAACATCATTTCCATTGGATTTCATGCTCTGCAATGGAATAAGATTCAAGTTAACCTAAGCTATTGAATAGAAAAATAAACCAAATGTTTGCAAAAATTTTAACATCTTAATTACTTGGAATATTTTGCCGAGGGTCTTCAAACCTCTTGCACGCAGGCGAAGCTCTTCTTTCTTTGCATTGTTATCTTGTAAGACCTAAGAATACAAGTGCATCACAATAAAATAATTATAGTGGAAGTGAAAAAAATAAATAGGAGCTAATAACCAAACAACTGCAATTTCTGCACAACCATATGACAAACATGGGTGAGTGTGGCTTCAATATCAGCCACGTTGAGCTTCCATAGGGAATCAATCATTAACTTTTTGTGTGATTGCATGTATTCCTCAAGTTCTGCCTCTGTGTAAGTTCCTTCCGCACTGAGTTGTCTTTTCATATCTTCTTGCAACTGAATCAAAGCAAGTGCACCTATGACAACAATTGTTAGTATTAAGTTAGGAATAATAAAAACGAGCACCATAAATATTAGGTTACCCTTAATTTTTTTATTTGTAATAGGTGACAAGTATATGATATTCCACCATAGAAAAATAAATTAACCACTGAAAAAAAACTATTAAAGACCTGCCCAGGCCTTGTAGAACTTGCTCCACTAGTTAAGATAACTTACAAGTAGAAGGGTACCAATCTAATCAATAAATATCATTACACATAACTTACATGTTATTAGGAGCAGTCTTGCATCATCATACGTAATTCTTATCCCATCCCATAGAAGAGGAGAAATGATATTTTCATATTAGAAATATTGACATAAAATTATAATGAAGGTGACATATTGCCTCTTATCTATTTTAACTAAAATTTGCCATTCCCTTAATGCTATAAGATTTTTGTTCCTTTTTTTTTTTCCATATTCTCCACTTTTTCCCCTAATACCCTAACAGAAAATTGGTACATAGAGAGCTTAACAACCAATGGCGAAATTAGAGTGGTAACATTTAGAAAATGTCAGTTGGGAACAAAAATATTGTAAAGGAAAAATATATTTTTAACTACTTGAGATTAGACAAGCACAAATGGAATTGGTTCGTTACCATGGTTTTTTTGTTAGATTAGAAGAAGCTTTGAAATACTATAGTTGGTTTCTCCTTGGAGTTTCATACATGACGTGTGTGTATAATATATTTAGTTTCAAGTACTTAATATGCATACATATGACTTGTTTTTTATGCATATTGGTAATTGAAAAGTTGAAGGTTTTTGTCAATGTGATATTTAAGGGCAAGTTATTTTTTAAATACACATGTACACTGCATATGATATTTTTTCAATGGAAAAATCGATGGAAAAATGGTCATATATGGTAACTTATAATTACGCAAAGTTGAGATGTTAAGTTGACAAAAAAAAAAAGAATTTAAATGGCAAAATGCAAAAATGAGCATAATTCGGATGTCAAAATATAATTTACTCTAAAATTATGATTTCGATAGACTTGAGTCAGTACTTGAAGAATGAAAGTATGACTTAATTTGATTCTCTTTTTAGCCATTTGAACAGGATAGGAGAGGATGAAACATTTATTCAATTGCCAAACACAAATTTAAAGTGTGTGAACTTGAAAGACAAGATATTAAATGATGCATCAGACAAAAGTCAAATTGCATTTGATTAAGTAGACAACAAGGTACCGAAAGAGCCCCAATATGGATCAGTGGGGCTCAATCCCACAAGTTCCTAACGTTTAGATATAGTAGATTCAAGTTAGAAAACTAAGGATTAAAAGTAACAAGAACCCTCAAAAGGTTTATTTGCAACACGTGACTTCCTCTAAAAAGCTAATGATTGATTCTTCCCCTTTCTTATCCTCTAATAAAAAAACCTTCTCTCTAAGCTTGTTTGTCAAAAATCAAAACAAAGGTTATGAATAGGTTAATTTCTCATCATCATAGATCATTAAGTTATCAATCTAATCCAAGTGCTTTTGTAATGTAACATATATATTCAAAAGAGGTCTACTTTTAAATATTATTTTGTATGGAAGACTTCAACTTAATTAATGTAGCAAATACTTGACCAATTTCAACCCATTTCTCAAATCCAATGTGATCCTAAGAGCTAACCTAAAACTGAATCCTAATTATCTCATCAAGTTAATGAGTACCAGTTGAGTTCCTGATCCTCTATCTCTTGTAGGTTGCAAACTTTTCTCCTCTAATATCTTCTTTCTTTCATGAACCAATTTATGAATTCCGTCAATTGCCTCTACCTATGTCAACCAAACAAAATCATCACATATTTTTTTCTAGTTGTTGTGATGTGGGAATATTCCATCTTATTCTTCAAAGATCTTTCGAAGGTTTTATTTATTAATGTAAGAATATCTTATTAAGGGCTCCCTTCAGAGACCTTCTTGAGTTTACATCTTGTCAAGGTCTTCAAGAAACCTTCTTCATAATACAATCCAGGCCAAGTATTGAAGGTTTGGCACATAACTACCATCAACAGTAGTGACCGTGAAGGTCTTTAAAAATCCTAATATGTATAGACCTCCGGTGACTATTAGATCATTTTAATGTCAACGTGTCAACGCGACAGGTGAATATCATACAGTTAGGTTCTTCCTATAAATATTGGACCTCCAATGACAGGTAGAGGTTTATGTTGCTCACTGTTTCTTATTACTTTCATTAGCTTCTCCAACTATGGACTAACTTAAGCATCAGAGGGTCATCAATGAAGCTCCCCGATGTGTGCCAAAGTCCACATTTAGGATGACATTTGGCAACATAATATATCGATTTATTTAATTTTTCCCTTTCTTTCTCATTTCATGAAGCCCCTATCTTTTCGCTTTGTACGTCCTTAGCTTATTTTTGAAACATCCATTTCCTTTAGGGACCTAAATAGACAAGCTAGTGATGTTGCAATTCATCTAAAAGGCAATTCTAAAATTCATCCTTCTTTTCACATCTGGAGTCTAGAAAACTTTAAGAAATTAGATATATAACTCTTTCTTACATCCCCTAAGTTTCTAAATTCATTCTTCTTTTTACACACATATCATAGAGGAGTCTACAAAAACTTTGAGAAAATTAGACATTTTCTTGTATTTCCTTGAGAGACTCCCCGTCCCAACAAAGATACCATCCAAAATTAGGGCTTTTATTTAGTTATTAGTTCATTAGAGGCTAAACACTTCTGCTTTGCTTTGTTGTAAATGACAAGACCTTATAAAGCTCTCAACTTTCGATAGTGTGCCATCTATAAATATCATAAGGAAAAACCTTGGTTATCCGTTTATCCTTGCTAATGAAGGCACTTTGGTGGGGACCTTTTGCATTATTAAAAATATAGGTGACATTCGACCTTCAATAAGTGAGACCTTCTTGCATTGCTTTAAAGGTCCTAGAAAGCTAAAAAACTAAGTTATTTTAGACTATGTTGTTTTTGCTATGGCTTGGTGTATATGGATACAAAATAAAATGTCTTAATTTTGGAATAATCATGAAAATTAGTTGTATTATGTGAGGTCTTCCCACTTTTTTACTTAAAATCTTGGAACAGGGGTTTGGCATACTTCAAATGGAGGATTATGTTTCCGTCAGCAAGAGTTAGTCATCTACCTAGAGTCTTCACTGATCATCCAATTGCTATTGAAATATAAAATAAGGTATTTGATAGGGGCAGAGGCATCGGATTAGAAGGTTAAAAGCTTACTAGATTTGATCTGATAAGTGTGAGAAAATCATTCAAGAGAGTTGAAGGAGAACTAGGCAGGAATCTGGTTTTGACGGCCCATAGGGATGTGTTGATAACTATAAGACTGTGCTTTTCAGTTGGAGCAATAGAAAGTATGGCCTCTTAGGGAAAAAGATTAGCTTTTAGGTACCCAAGCTCAACAAAGGACCTGTCATAGCAGAACCAAAGGGTAAACATACAGCTCTGATGGTGGAATGGTAGGATTTGCTTAGTAATATGGAACTTAAATGGAAACAATAAACCAAAATAGAGTGTCTCAAAGAAGATGATAAGACCACTATAATATTTCATGCAAAAGCTAGTAGCCCGTGGAAGAAAAATCAAGTTCACAAGTGGAAGGATGACAATGGAGAATGGAAAGATAAGGAAGAAGAAGTCAGGGATATAATTCTCGGCTATTTCTAGAATATGCTCTGTTCGGCAGCATCTCCAGAATCTAAAATTGACGTCATGTTGAGCGTGGTGCAATCTCTGGTCATAGAGGATATAAACCAATGCCTGACCTAACCTTACTCCTATGACGAGGTAACCCAAACCCTTTCTCACATGTCCCCTTCGAAATCCCCTGATCTGGATGGCCTCCCCTTTATATTCCGTTAGAAGTATTTGAAAATTGTCCGCATGTATGTTGCTAGATGTATTTTAGATTTCCTCAACTCTCGCTCTTTCCTGCCTAGATTTGATCATGTGTATATTAGTTATATCTCTAAGTGTAGTACTCTAAAGACTGTTTAACAGTTTCGTCCTATCAACCTTTGCAATGTGATTGTTAATTTAGCATCCAGAGTCATTGCAAATAGGCTTGAAACATGCCATGACTTGATTATTTTCCCTTTTCAATCAGCTTTTGTTCAGAATAGATTTATTACTGACAATGTACTGGTTGCATTTGAAATTCATCATGTCCTAAATAATAAGAAGGGCTAATTACATTTTGCCATTTGAACTATAACTGTTTTTACACTTTGGCATCTAACTTTTTCTTTGTGTCAACTTGCCATTTCAACTTTATAAAATTTTGCACTTTACAGTTTATAACTATTTTTCAACCAAGTTTTCTGTAAAAAAAAAAATCACATGCATTACACATGTGATACTCAAGGCCTATGTTATGTGATAGTTTTTACATATGCACAGCATGTAATATTTTTCAGCAAATAAAAAAATCAACAAAAAAAATCCTTATATATGGCAAAGTGCAAATTTCGTATAGTTGAGATGTTAAGTTGACACAAAAAAAAGTTCAGATGTCAAAGTATAAAAATGGGCATAGTTCAAATAGAAAAATGTAATTTACCCTAATAAAGAAAATGGAGGTAAAGTAGGGCTTGCCTTATTGAAACTGGACATGAGCAAAGCATATGATATGATTGAGCAGGGATTTCTGGAGCATGTGCTTGATAGATTAGGTTTCCGCTAGTCTTTTGTGTCTCTTATTATGTGTTGTGTCCCATTTATATCGTCTTTTTTTATTCTTAATAGTATGCATTTGGTCATATTCTGCGATATTGGGCCTTGGTCAAGGAGACCCGTTGTTCCCTTACCTATTTATTTGTGCTCTGACTACAAGAAGCATAACGTAATAATACATTCAAAGGTGTGGCGATTGCAAGGAGAACACCCAGAGTATCACATATCTTTTTCGGTGATGATTCATTGATATTTTGTAAGGCCACAAAAGAAGCATTTGGTTGCATTCAGGAGATATTAACAAGGTATGAGAAAGCCTCGGGTCAATTTATTAATCTACAAAATCCTCGGTTTCTTTCGATTGGAACATGGACCCTAACATTCATTCTAATTTAGTTTAGAGCCCTAAAGTAGAGGAGAGAGATAGTCATGGAAAATACCTTGGTCGCCTAACCACCTTAAGACACACGAAGAAGGAGATACTCAAAAGTTTACATGAGAGATTTTAGAAGAAGGTTATGGGATGGAAAGAGAAATACCTCACTCAAGCGGGTAACGAACTGCTAATAAAGTCTGTTCTCTAGGTGATTCGCTCATATTCAACGAGCTATTTTCTCCTCCCCAAAAACCTAAATCAAAGAAATTGAATCAATCCTTGTAGAATTTTGGTGGAGGAGTCCCAAGGAGAGGAAAATTCACTGGATATCATGACAGAAGTTATGTGAAAGAAAATAATAAGGAAGAATGATTTTTTGAGATTTAAGAGCTTTTAACATGATCTCATTGCAAAACAAGTGTGGAGAATCCAAAATAATCCCGATATTCTCCTTAGTGGAGTACTTAAAGGGATATATTTCTCTCGAGTTCCCCCTTTGGAGGCTAAACTTGGATATAACCTGTCTAGTACTTGGCGAAGTATGTGGTTAGCTATTACGCTTGTTCGGGTTGGAGGTAGGTGGCGTGTTGGAGAGGGCTTGAACATCAGAATTTGGTGTAATTAGTGGCTATTGAGGCCACATGATTTTGGACCAATGCAAAAATAGGATTGCTTATTACTGAATGCAAAGATGGTGGTGCTGATAGACAAAACCAGCAATTGTTGGAACGAGAACTTGATTGATAGTTTGTTTGATCTAACAGATGCGAATTTGATCAATTCACCACCTTTAGTTAGGGATGGAATGTCAGATGTTTTGGTGTGGCCTTACATAGAAACGGTCAGTTTTATGTTAGAAGTCCATACTATATCTTTTGAAAGATTTCCACAGAGACAGAACAATGAGGAGGCAATGACATGTAGTCATGAGTCCAGCTCAAGTTGGCAGTTTATTTGGTCTTGCAAGTTGCCTAACAAGATCAAAACCTCTATTTGGAGACTTTACAGGCTTGCTCTACCTATACCCGTCAAATCTCATTCACAAAAGGGTGGAGATGGAGGAAAATTTCCCACTTTGCCATTCACATGTTGAGGAGTTCAAACATCGTTGCATCTTATGCACTTTTGTGAATCAGGTTTGAGTTCTCTCTGGTCTATTATTTCTAATTGGATTGATTCTACTGAAAAATAGGTTAGATTTCGACATGCTTATATAGATGAAGACAACTATAGAATGAACCTAACATTACATAGAGGTTGTGGCTTGAAAGGACCAAATTAGTTGTGGTACTGGAGAATCAAACACCCCATCCAACCAATGTCATACGGGGAACTTGACGAATGATATTCGCATTTTAGGAGGCCTTTACAGTACCACAACCAATAAAGAGGACCAACAATGAAGTCATTTGGTCATCATCCCCTACTAGAATTCTGATGATTAACTTTAACACAACCATTTTCAAGGAACAAAATGGAGTTGGACTGAGCTCCGTTGTTCACACTAATAGTGGCCAATGCGTGAGATGGAGTACTTCCTTCACCAAACATGTTGTGGACCCAACCCTTGCAGAGGCACTAGATGCTAGAATGGCAGTTACAATGGTGCTGGAGATCAAGGATAGGCTTGTGGAAATAGAAGGTGACTGCTTGGTGGTGATTAAGGATATTTGAGACAAAGCTTTGCATCATACCCACATAGATACCACTATCTTTGAAATTGTTAATATATTAGATCATAAGTTTAGTGTTTCTGTACAATTTGTTCGTAGAACAACCAACCAAGTTGCACATGGTTTAGCAAAACTCATTGTTGTGGTGGATGGTGGGAGTATTACACCTGACACCAAAAACTCTATTTTGCTACTTGATAGTACAGGTTTTGGGGGATGATAATTAAACTTTATCCCTTCTGGAGCAATTATATCTTTAGTGGGGTGACAATATGGGAACATAACGATTGGAGCAATATCTACTATGATGGGGTGATGGCACGACCGTAACAAGTTAAGGCATACATAGATATGCATGCCTATGCAACTAGGGTTTTTCAAGTCCTAACACCAGTCTATACATTGGGATTCAAGAAAACTTGATAGAGATGCCACAAAAGGATGATGAAGTTGTTAAGCCCAAAACAGGTCAAGGCTATAGATGCGGAGAGAACTCTAAAAGCATTTAGGGTTTTTGGGATCTCACAACCTGATCTTATGGTCGAAAAAGGTGTGGTGCAGTTAAGAGTGCCCCACCTGAGGTGTTTATTAGTTTATTCAGATTGACATGAGGCCGTCACGGCCATTGGAGCCTATAGCTAAGGGGTTTGTGAACTCCCCCCATAAGACGCTTCACTTCATACCTCCTGATTGGAAAAATGGTGATATAGTTTTCTAGGTTACCTTGCAGATGGTAGATTGGGGGGCTTGGGGATGGAACACAACTACTGTTGGATATTTTCTAGGAAAGAAGCCATTCTTTCCCCACCTCAAGGCCTTTGCGCAATCGACATGGAGGGGGACTTGCTGAGGTTATTGGTTCTAGCCAGGGATGTTTCTTCTTCATATTCAACTCACAAGGGCTTTGGAAGAGGTGATAGAAGGAGGTCTGTGGTTGTTCCAAGGGGGAGCTATTGTCCTGCATCATTGCAAACCAGGATATGAGCCTGACAAAATGAATGCACAAGTTGGTACCGGTTTGGATTAAGTTGAAGAATCTATTGATAGAATACTAGATAGATAAGGGTTTGAGCTTGGTTGCTAGTGGTGTTGGGACACCTTTGTATCTAGATACAATTGCTAAGGCTTGCTTTGGAATTGATTATGTGAGGGTGTGTATCTTGCTGGATTTTAGTGCTGAGTTGCCTAGCATGTCATTCTAATGCTCCCTACAATGGACGGTGATAGAAACCAG
>NC_026151.1:1171728-1199228 GCF_000512975.1 Sesamum indicum
AGTACGGAACGTGCCTATCTTTGGGCCATATTGAATAGGAGTGTCCACTGAATAGGGGCTACCGCGAAAACCACATGTTCAAGTGTATGTGCAGAAATAGAAAGTAAGGCCAAGACTTATCCATGAGCTCGTGCTGAAGCAGACAAGGGATGGAAAATGTGAGAACAGTGTGCAATGTGCATATGAGGTGTAACCACCTACGTTAAATAAGGAGCCACAATGGCTAATGGAGGATAAGAAGGAGATTGTGGTAGACAACTCATTTGAGGCTATACAGGAAGTGGCCGATGAAGGTGATGGAAGGGTGTATGCAACTTGCGGTCCTAATGCATGCAACCCCACTTTGGCTCCTAATGATTAGAATGGCAAGCCGGAATGTGAATGGTCTCAACAAGAGAAAACTAATGTCAGAGTAAGTGACCGTAAAACTAATTGATGGAAATTTCGACAACTATTTAGTAATCTTTATTAATATAATATTAACTTGATGAATATAGTAAATTTTCATCCATGACACTATGTGTTTGTTATGTTTATTATTTACGTTTACTTGTGCTAACGTTACAATAAATCCACACAGACCAATTAGAAAACCCATGTAGTCGGTTGCACATTAGATGTCAGTTATGAAACCAACTTTTGAGAATTGATCTTAAACGTTCCAAGTTGAGGAACTCAAGACACGGTGTCAAGGACCTTGATCCAGGGCATCAAGGGTCCTGTAGAGACTTATACTAAGTACTGCATCCATTGGATGGGTGTCGTGTTTCATCAACGATAAACATAGGGCATCTATATAGTTTTAGTGGGTTTTTTTGACAAGGTTGTTGATCTAGGTGAATTGAGTCATGGGGAGTGTTATCTGGAAGCGTTAGAGGATTGATCAGTATGACTGAAATTTTCAGCTCTGATCCTCATACTTGAGGAGTAATGACAGTCGCATTTGTATAATGGCTGTAACTTTGATCTAGCTGAATTGAGTCATGGGGATTGTTATATGGAAGCGTTAGAGGATTGATCGGTATGACTGAAATTTTCGGCTCCAGTCCTCATACTTGAGGACTAATGACAGTCGCATTTGTATAATGGCTGTAACTTTGATTTAGAGAGAGATGACTATGTTTTTGTTGTGGTCGTTATTAGTCTTGTCTAGTGCAATCAGAGTATGTAGTAAGGATGATGGTTTTCAAGATAGAATTTTTCATCTGTCAGTATACGAAGGATATGTCTCCTATGGGCTTTGAGATGGTTTAAATCTTTAAGTTTATGGAATAGTGATTGGACGAATAGGTAATGATTTCCTATATCCATCAATAAAGTATACACATTGTCAATATTAAGCGTAGTTTTCTAGTCAAGAATAGGAAACAACATCCAATTTCATGTCCTAGAGTAAGGCTAGGAGACGGTAGACAAAACGATTGTATTTGTATGAATTTGAGCCCATTTGTTCATGCTAACATTGACATAGTTTCAAGTGCCATAGACTGATGCTATATGGTTACCCATTGTGACAGGCATTTTTTCTTAATGGTTAATTGAAAATAATTAATTAAATTAAACTAAATTAATTAATTAATTATGGTCGACACAAGCCAAGTCTAGTTGAGGTTGAACCTAAAGAGTTACACATAAATCACTATGAAACTGGTGGAATTAATTTGGAATTAATTTTAGAAGAAACAAATTAATTTAATTAGATTAAATTAATTTAAGGCAAATATAAATAATTGAATCATTTATTGGGAAAGTCCATTTGATGGATGATCTAAGATTTAAAAATTAATTGAATTAATGTATTGGTTTGATTTAATTAATTGATTAGATCAATAATTTATTATTTGGACTTATGTTTATTCAATTGAATTAAATGAACTATGGGGCTTCAATTGGGTTGAAATTAATTAGATTAATTTAATGCCCAATGGATCTTAGTTGGCTTGATTTAATTTGATTGAACCAAATTCGATCCATAACTTGAAGTCCAAGCCTAAAGCGTGAATGCAAGTAATAGGAGGAGTTGAAACTCCTCAACTCCTCCATCGAATGAGCATCGTGGCTAGCAACATGTGGAGGTGTGTGCAACCATGGTTGAAGGTTATGCACTAAATGTGCATGGGTGTGTAGAGGTTACCTTGGAGGTAACTTGATTTTCAAATTTGGAATTCATACCACAACAAACGAACACACAAAATACATTCAATTCTCTTACTTGAAAAGACAAATACACGCCATCTTTGTTTTTCTTAGAGAAAAACAATATTCTCTCTTTGAGTGTTCTAATTGAATTACGTTCAAGCGTAGAACTGAAGGATCTAAGTACACTAACTAGTTGTTTTTTGTTTGGATTTTGTTTCTTTTTTTGTTTAATTCTATCTATTAATAGAGTTAAATTTTGATCCATATTGTGGTGTGGACAACATAGAGGAATTTTGGTGTGAATTCTAGGGATGACAAAATGAGTTAAAACTCATGGGTTCAATTCAACCAACCAGTTTTGGGTTGGGTTAAGTTGGTTACATTTTTAAATGAATTAATATAGGTTGGAGTTAAATAAAATTATATTTTGTATGGGTTGAATATAGTTGGATATGGGTGGATAATGGGCTTAGTATGGGTCTTAACAGGTTCAAATCATAAATTGAAATAACAAAAAATCTAGAAGAACACACCATTTCCTCTTTCCTCATATACACACACACACTCTCTCACATCTTTCTCATATGTCTCTCTCACACACAAATATGCTCACAACTTCTCTTGCTTTATACACACACACACACTCACATCTCTCTCACACAACCCTCTTTCTCCACACATGTACACACACACACACACAAAACAAAAAAAAACTCTCACAACTCCCTCTTTCTTCATATACACATACACTCTCACACATACTACCCTCTTTCTCTCACACACATATAAAAATTATCTCTCAATAAATATAAAAAACTTGATTGCACATTTTAGTGTTCATTCAAAATGAGCATTCAAAATATTTATGATTTATTTGATAAAATATAGCATTTTGTTAGATACTTAGCATATTTTTTTACTTGATGACTTAACAAATAAATCTTAATGTCAATAGTCATTAGACATAAATGACACGTGATACAAGTTTAGTCGGATTACATTACAAGTAGTAATTACCTTTTTTAATAGTTCAAATATTATCATATTTTCTTTTCATTGTGTGAAATTCTGAAACCTTTAGATTTAAATTAATAAAATTGTTTATACTAACCCGACCTAACCTATTTGCACCCCGACCCATTTGAACTCATTCATTTAGATTCATTTTTGAACCCAACGCATTTTGGACCCGACTCATTTGGACCCAACCCAACCCGACCCACCCCACCCATTTCCCACCCCTAGTGAATTCTAAATGTGAACGTATAGGGAACAACACTAGTTGTGTTTCAATTAATATAAATAAAAAGGTAGTGTTTCGGGTGAATACTTGTACTATTTCGTTTTCTCCTCTAGCTACTTGTTCAAGCATCTTTTCTTTTTTTTTTTTAATGATGTATTTGAAAACACCAAATGCTTGAAAGTTTAAAGGGAACACCCCTTTAAATCAAATTTAATTTCTTTTATTTAATATTTTTGCTGCGTTCTCGAGCCGTATTAATTCTTTCAGTAAATCAACTTTAAAAGCATTTTATAACGTTTCAAAGTCTTAGCGATAAGAGTATTTTGTCCTTTATTAATAGATTTCTAAAATATCATTGGTTTGCCATTTTTCAATGTCTATAGTGTTGCTACTTTGAGATTGTAAGTCGTTTTTATTTGTGAGACAAATTGCCGTTTTTGTTAGCGTCTAAATGGGGCAATAATCTTCTTAAGGATAAAGAGTCTAACTCTTGTCTTGAATTCATAATACACAACTCACACATATCTTTTAATTTTTCAGTAGGCGCGGGCCCTGCTCGGACCGTTAGTCTGCTGCCAATCTACAGTGATCAAACGACTTGGCCAATTTTGTGTCTTCTTTCTTGAAAAATTAGATTTTCTAAATTTTTATAAGTTTTATTGAAATTATTGATTTTGGCTAATTTTGATTTTAGTTAAATTAAAATTTTCTAAAATTAAATTAGTCTTAATTAGTTTAAAAATAATTTCCAAATAAAAAAAATATTTTTGTAATTTGGATGTATGATACTAGATGTCCTTTTTAATAGATTATTGATATGTAATTTTCTGCATATAATTATTTTATTGTTTTTTTTTTACATTGGATATCATGTGAATAAATGAATAGAATATATTTTATTTTGTGAGCTTGTTTATATTTGATATAAATATGTAATTATTATTTAATGGATAAACAATGGGGATGATCACATAGCCCATGGCCCATATGTATGGTTTAGTTTTATGCTAGGTGGGGCCTGTGCGCCTCTTTATTTTATTATATTTTTTTTATTTTTAGCCTTTAAATAATAAGACTTGCTTTTTTCCTTTCTATTCACTCCCCCAACTTATAATTGGATTTTCTATTTCAAATTGTAACGAGTATAGTTAGATGTTAGGTTTTATTTTTTAAAAATAAATGAAAGGAAACACTTTTGTAGCAGTGGAGGCCCAGGAAGAGGCTCATCAGATGGAGTGCACCATAGAGATCCCGAAAGAACGAAAGGTGTTACAAGGCCCATTAGAATAATATTGGGTAATAATTTTATAATGTGTAACAAGTTCCATTGGAATGATACTGGGTTATAATTATTTAATAGTGTGGGCCACTCTAAATTCGCCATAATCCACTGTATGGTTATTAGATCTCACATGATTGGACTTGTGATCATCCAACTGGGGCGTGCTGGGCTTTTATTGCATATTTATATTTTGAATATATATTTTAATGTTTAATGTGTAATGTATTTGGAATGCACACAATGCATCTCTTTATTTTCAATATTAATACCCAAGCATGCAAAAAGACTTAAACGATGAGGTCTCAATCTTAATTAAGTTCTCACTTAGATGGTCAAAGTTAAATATTAGACCCATAATAGATTAAAAGTCAAATGATTCGATTAAATCCAAGCATTCCATCCACAACAATGTGTCTAAACTCTACTTTCATCCATTCATGGTCTCAAGAGTTATGACACATTTGGAATAGAAGAAAGCTACACTATTATTGTGAAGGAATGGAATATTCTTGTTTTTCTATCTTACGAGTTGGGGGTGGTGGTGGTGGTTATAGTTGAAACATTCTTTTTGTTGATGGATCAGATCTAACACTGAGTAGCGCGTTTTACTTGGAGCCACTGAAATCACATGAAGAGGCAAGACAAAATAACTTGGGATCTCATTGGATAAGAATGGTATAGATTATCTTACACAAAGTCTTTTTCTATTTGAATCATAAAAGCGGAGCATAGAAAATTACGTTTCTAGACTCCAAGTCTATTAGAAAATTATTTCCTGAAAACTCCACTTGAGAAGGTGGAATTTTTTTAAAATATAGTGAGAGGGGTTAATGACTGAAGATCGAGTAATATTACGATAATCTACTAAATTTCGATTTCCATTTGATGTAATGTTTAAGAATCCACTCACTACTATTCTTGAGGCTAATAAAATTAATGGAACAAAATATAATAATTAGTTGAGAAATCTGAGGATTGTCCTTCATTTTGAGAATCAAACCTATATTTTGGATAAGATCTTTCCTTAGACCTTGCCAAAGAAGTTAACGCCTAAAGAATGTGTAATGTTCGAAAAGTGGCATGATGACGACACAAGGTCCATAGCGTCATACTGGCATCCACGACAAATGAGATCCATAAGTAGTAAGATAGATTGAACAATGTCGGCTCGATAATCCCCTACATGACATAGGTTTTTGCAGCTCTAGATAGGCATATTAGATATGACGCCACAAAAGTATTTTTGGGGACCAAGATGATACACGGGTCTTCTATACAGGAGCTTGGGATTAAGATGCTATATATCCCTTATGGAGAAGCTCAAAGACCTATTTTGTTTTTGACACGAGACGTACATAATATGATCCTTCAGTCTCTTTCTCCCTCCTTCGGTCCCTTTATGATGAACTATAACATGAATGGGCCTGATAAGTTTATTCATTAGTTGATAAACCTTATTGTCCAGCACGAGGCAACATTAAAAAGTTTATGCCATCAATATTAGTTGGGGGTGCCTCAACCTTAAAGGCAAAAGACAAAGGAGCCGAATGTTGGAGAAGAAAGAAGGGTAAGACAAAATTAACTATTGCAAGAGCTTCCAATGCTCTTGTTGCCCCACTGGGCATGGGCAAAGCAAAGAGGAAGGTGGTTCGACAGTTAAGTATTGAAAAAGATGTTTGCATTAATTTCCTTAAAAAAGGACATTGAAAAAGGCAATGTTCAAAATCCTTCTCTAATCAAGGTACATTTCTTATTGAGCTTCAACATGATTACTATTCTACTTTTTGCGTATTGGATACCAGCTGTAAAACTCATATCTGCAAATGGTTTGCACGTGGTGAAAAGGAGTAGAAGGCTAAGATGGTGGTCCTAAAGCTTGGCAATGGTAGGGTTGTTGCTACGATGGTAATAGTACTAATTACAACTTAACTATTAATGATCTGTTAGGATAGAGTTAATAGAATACAACTGTGTAATCTAACATGATCATACTATATTTTTCTATTATTGGACAATTGGGATTACATGTTTTCAGTCAACTAAAGCTATTTATTTGATAAAAGAACTCTTATTCTAATATGCTAAGTTGTTTATGTAATTGTTTCAATGCTGTCCCATAATTGGATTCTGAATTCTCAAAAAAATAGTAAAAATGGACAATCAAGACAAAACTCATAGATCCGGCATGCAAAGTTAGGTCATATTCCTCTAGTCAGGATAAAGAGAACAGTAGATCCAAAGAGTCTAGAACTAGACAATTGAGCCTGCTGGCTTGCAAGTCCTTAAATATTGAGTATAAAAAAATTATATGTTTACGGCTAATATAAAAATACACACACAGATGCACATAGATATTCCTAAGTAGATTCAAATGAAAGAGATTGAAGTCAATCACCCAATATAAATTATTTTTATGCATACATAGTATAATGCAAAAAAATAATAGTTATGGATATGTTAAAAGAAAACTATGGAGTTGTTATCAAGCAAAATTATGGGGTTATATATTGTAGTTAGAAAACAACACAGTCACCATACATTGGTCACATTTACAATTAGAGAATAACTTAGTAACTTGTTAGATAAATCATACTACAATATCCTATATGTTTGAGGAATATTATTTATGATGATCATTATAGAAAATAAATCACAAAGTCGTTGCTATATAGCTAGTGTAAGGGTATGTAGGCTTTGTAGTAGGATGCTATAAGCTGGTGGGGAAGTTAATGAAGAAGGGGTCTATTTTGTGGAACTTTGATGAACTAAGAGTTACTTTGTCATGTCAAGAGGTTACTGAGCTAGTCCAACAACAGTGGTTAAAATGGTGAATGGTGAAGATGAGAGTATGTTTTGGAAGTTCAATGAAGAAATGCAGGTACTAATTGTGTCATTACAAAACAGAAAAAGGAAGGAAAAATATTATCATTATTTGCATTTGAACTATGTAAGCTTGTGAAAAATAATCTATTATGAATCTCATATTTGTGTCATGAAATTCATAATTTCTTCACCAAGATCGAAAATTCTTAGGTTCTACAAATTCGCACTTCTTTACTCGGTCACATCAATTTTTAGATAGAAGTACCTAAATCATGGTTTGAAATTATTTTAAAATCCAAAAATTCCAATAAGTAAAAGTTCCAAAATAGTAAATATCACGATATAAATACGCAAAATATGAACATGATGTAGACACATTAAGATGAAACAAATAAACATTTTTCTAGCAATGAAACAGAACCATGAGAAATTTCTAGTAAAATCATCAATATTAAGGCTAACCTGTTGCAGCAGTTACTTGGGATTTGATAAAGTGTCCTTTATTCCTAAACCACTCAGCAACAAAAGGCACACCTAAGTAGATCACCTTCTTCCCAAGCTCTTTTGCTGCCTGCCTTGCGTAAATGTAGCCAATGGTACTTAGCATATCTACACCATAAGCTGTGAAACAATATCAAGTCATTAAGAAAATAGGGATTCTTTAAATGCATCACTATACAACATAATAATGGAAGACAAAAATAATTAATTTCAAATGATAGAGGTAAGAATGATCAATTATATTCATATCCTAATAAAGAGAATTGAGTAGAAAAATAGTTGTGTGAACAATCGGTCAACCCTGAATAACCTTCTTTTATGATTTAGAACATAAGTTATATTGACAGTTTTTATCCTTGCACATATTTATGAAATAAGAATTTGTGTATGCTCCCAACAAACTACATGAGTCACTACTTAGTATGATTTGCAAAGTAGTTTTCAGGAACTACAACTCTTTTTTAGTAGCAAATTTTGCATCAGTTCCTTTGAGGAAAGTGTCACACTATGAACTATTTGAACATTAACATAAGAACCATCAAACATCAGTTTTACGTGTGTAAGTTATAATAAAATCTTTTACTTATTTTTCTTGAAGTGTTTTGAGAAAAGATGAATTTCTTGTATTAGATTTAGCAAAACATATGGGCAAATCATCATTTCAAATGATAGAAAAGGAAAAGTTCTATAGTAATTATAAAAGTTACCAAAAAAAGAACAAAGGTAATACAAAATCCTAATGGATGAGTTGAGGTTCCAGTAGTAAGGAAAAATATTATGAGACGGAATTGATGATATATTACCAGCTTTAGAAAGCCTTGACACCTCGGCTTCAGCATGACTAACAAATTCTTCCTTATTTCCTTGGACATATAGGTTGAGTCGATCTCTGAGTACACCTGCCAGCCTTTCTTCCCTCTCTCTCTGGACAGTCTAAAGTTTCAAGAGAAATACTATTTATTAGAAAATACATATATTAGAAGAATGCAACATAGAATACTTAAATAGACATTTATAATAAAAAGTATAAGCTCTAAAGCTTTAAATATGACCTTTATTACTAAATACCTATTTATGAAATAGGAATAATTTTTCACCTTAATCATGTATTCGGTTTCTCAAAAACAAACAATTACAGATGACATATTAGAACAAGTCTCTAAAACATGCATTGGTTTTAAGGCTTCTTAGTGCATAATAAATTTGAAATCTTCAGTTGAATTAACCATGGGATTTGAATTAAATGGACAAACAATTGAAAGCTACTATTGCAAATACAATAAAGTCGGAAGCATCAAAATTTTTACCTGTAACTTTTCTTGCAACTTTTTAGCATCGAACTGTTCACCTTCTGCAAACACATCCAAGGAAGCGAAAGATGCCATGGCAAGTTGTCCAATGTATTCTTCAAAAAGCTCACTTCCAAAAAGCATGGCAAAAATTGCCGCAGGATCAATAATTGATTCTCTGAAAGGAATTACAACAATAAAAATCATTCTCAAAATGGATGTTAAACTCAGAAATCTTACATAATCTCATGATCCTGAAAAAGTTGAACAACTTATAAATTACAAAATAAACTAACTTTGAAATTCCCGACTTCCCATAAGAATCATAAGCTTGTCTTTGTGTTGGATCACTAAGTACTTGGTAAGCCTCCCCCAAAATCTGTTATCAAATGGAAGGCATTTAATTGAAAATGCAAAAGCTTTGAAAACCCTAAATATACAACAAACATGAATATAATATAACAAAAAACTCTAGCTCACTTTTCTTCGGACTCCATTGAAGTTTGAACTAGTTTAATAGTAGTAAGTTGATGAGTATCTATAAAACCCTCAAATGGATGACTGAACTTCACAATTTTTCAATAAATTTTATCAGGAATTATAGGTCAATGTTACTAAATATATGATACTACTCTACAAGTTAGATTCAATTCCTAATGTTTTTTACCACATATTGGAGATACTCTTCCAATAAAGTAAATTCTCAAAGAACAATAAACAATGAATCAATTCTTTCGAGTGCAATAATGTATATAATAGTATCTAATGTGACTTATATATCTCAGCACTTGGAATATTCACTATCTATGTTTTAAACACTGAGAATTCATGAAATAGCAAAATCTACATTATGGTTTCTAGTATTCTAACTTAGATTTTTGATCAAATGGATAACAAGTGTTGCTGGACTAGAAATGGAACAGGTATGGGGTAATTTATTAGTGAACAAAAGTTTTTCCTATCATTTTATTTTAATAACTATAAATAAATCTATAAAGAATTCAGTAGATAAAGTTGAGTGATATTGAGTTAAGCTTAGTCAGATGTGAAACTTGATGGGATATTTTAATATGATTATGAAAGGACGGAAAGGCCATTCCTATGCTTCATTCAAAAATCTCATTTTCTATAAACTGAAAACTCAAAGGATCCCCACTATTCATGATTTAAACTAACTTCTTAAACTACTTGAAGAAAATGCCAAAAACAACATGCTAAAAATTAGAAAAAGTTAGTAATTTCACTTGAAATTTTTGTGCAGCTAAAGGATCATTCGGGTTTTTATCTGGATGAACCTGCCTTGCCTGCAAAATCCCCGTCCAACCAAAATTGATGAAGGGATATTAACCTCAATAACATTGAAAACACAAAAATAAAATATATTAATCTCTTAATACTTAAGAATTAAGATCACACACGTCGCCAAGAAAGAACATTACAATAATGAGCATGTAAGGGAAGCATTCAAGAATACCAATAAAAAGAAAGGTATAGAAAATAACAATTAATTTGTTCTTAGAACTTTCACAATCCTTATATGAAGTCTCCTGCAGTAAATTCTTATTAGACCAAAACATCTCTCCCTTTTCAAGTTAGAAGATCAGAAGTAACTACAAAAGATAAGGCTCCATAGGTGAGCTTTACATAAAATCAAGTATTTAGAGACCAACCAAAGATAAATTGGCCTAGTTAAGATGGATAAAAAAAAGTCTAATTATGATGCAAATCTTAATGAAGATATCTATAATTTCCACATTTTTCAGCAAGCTTCATTTCTAGACCCCAATATTAAGCTCTTAAATATCTTTTCTCATTCTCTCCCTCTTTCATTTCACATACTTTTTCAAATACTAAAACCTCGTAATTCATTCGTTAACCTAATATAATTTTGATTCCCATTTCATTTCTTATACTTTTATCCTAATACAAACATGAAAAGTAGGCATGTAAACTGAGTGCAGCTAAATAGTCTCCCTCTCACCCTCTTTCCTCCTTTTAATTTGCAAAAGTAGAACATTTCATATTTCTCACATTTTTTCTTCACAAAACCATACATACATTTAGGACTTAGCAATATTTTAAGTGGAAGGATGCATGCAAAACAAACCCATTATTCAAGCAAAAGAACCTATATTGAATAAAGTAAAACTAATAATGTAGGTCATGTATAAATCTTTTTAAGATGGATTAAGATATTTCCATCCTTGATTGAAAAATAATGATTAGCATAAAAGATTGGTTGGTGTGAAGTTGTGAATAAAATATTACAGTTCAAGGTTTTACTTTGAGGACTTCTTATGCTCATATTACGTAGAAAAATAAAAATTTGTATAGAAGAATTTGGTTTTGTGTTACATCTTTTTCCTGTATAAAAATATAAAGCATTCAAATACGCATGATTGAAACTAATAACTCGTCGTTGTACCCTTGCAACATCTTATTTTTCACCAGAGCTTCCCCTAATCCACAACTTTAGCTATTCCATCTCTCATCACTTCTCCTTCTAACCCACCTCTATCCATGAAAACCATCCTGCACGCCCTTTTCTCCAGTGCACCTACCACTATTCAATTAACCTTCCACCCTTTTGTGCCCATTCTGTTTGTTTGTTGACAAATCATCGTCCACTCTATCCCTTATATCATTGCACCCTAACTATATTTGTACAATCAATACAACCGAACTATTCTTCAACTCAATGGTACCCTCACCCCACTCCTACCCGTATCACCACCAAGAAGGAAAACGAAAAAAAAAAAACTCACTGGTCGAAGTAGTGTGTAGAGTGGGACAAAGATTAAAAAAGCAACTTTAACAAGAAAATAAAATCAAAGAGAAGCAATAGTTTAGAAGTTGCAACACCATAGTAATTCAAAATATAGGAAGCTCTGTGTGTTGAATGCTAATTGTACAGTTGTTTCAACATCAAATCTTAATTTGAATTCAAAATTATATTAAAAAAATTAGAACAAAATAAATCAAAAGATCCTCATTAGTCTTTTTTGGTTTGTTATGTGTGAAATATGAGAAAACAAGAAAGCGTAGGTTCACCTCAAGTTGCACAGTATGCCATGATTAATTCAATGATGTCATCATTTAAGATTTGAAGAGCCTATTGTTTTCAATCAAAGATGTAGTTTTACTTTGGTTCTATTTCTTAGAAATTGCAGTTTTTTTGTGTGCTCTTGAAGATAAACTCACACAATTGCACTACCTCAACGATCATAGGTTTTATTTAAACAGAGATGATTTAGAGAAAAATAAGAGCATTGCTCATACCAAAACTTTTGGAATAGAATAATTTCTTAGGTTCAATGAATGATGGAAAACAAAAATCATTTTTAAGTACTTCCAAGATTGAACATGCATTATTGCAAATAATGCTTCATGCCAAACTTAGATTCTCAAAATTAGTTCTTCTCAAGAGAACGTATTCTGTTGCATCTCAATAGCAGAAAAGAATTCTTAATCTGAAATACCTTCACATAACTTTCCTAAATAAAAAAGAATTCTTCAAAATCAAATAAGATCTTTTGAAATAAATTCCCAAATTAATCGACCATACCTTAACATAATAAGCTTTTTTAATTTCAGCCTCAGTGGCGGTGGGGTTCACACCCAGCACATCGTAATATTCTGTCTCCTTCACCATTGATCTCGAAGGAAATTTTACTCTAGTTATTTCCAATTGAAAAACCAGAAAATTGGATCTAATTATGGGATAAGAAAAGTTTCAAATGATACCAAATAGTATACTAAATCAGCATGATGAGATCACCTTTATTCAAAAAGGAATAGGTTAGCACGATGTATCGCCAGACATAAAGTTGAAATTTGAGCGAGCAGATTCCACGAAATGACAATAAATTTAAAGCTTGATCGAAAGGAATTCTTGATAAATTTGATTTAGGATTTGTTATTTAGTCTATCGGTGTCGGCAAGGGAAAATATATGGTAATGAAATTATAGCAAAATGGCGATATTGACCATCACCTAGAATATAAAATACTTTCAATGGTGTTTGACTCCATTTTCAATTATGTTTATTGTTGCTTGCATCAATCGATAATGTATGTGTACAGTAGACTATTTTAATTTGGTTATTATTTATTTTATAATTATATTATAAAAGTAAATAAGTACATTTGCATCATATATATTAAGTATATGGTTGAAAAATAGCTTAATGTTAACTTGAAAGATACATTTGTTTTCTCTTTCACATATTTTATACTTAACTAACCAAGTGTTGGTTAAGGCATGTTTCATTTTAAAAAAAACATATAAATTGATTATTAGTCATTTTTATCCTCACTACTTGTATAAGAATAATTATTATTATAAAAGAGTTACAACAAAATATCTTTCGCTTGTGTCTGTACTATACTCCTTGTTGCATGATTTCTTCCATTATCCTCCTTATGGTTCCTTAACTTGAATATCATATTATCAAATTTGGACTTAGAAACATTGGATCTGATACTTAAGTGAGCATAAGCCAAGAATTGGATGAAGTTTAAAGCATATTATAATATATGAGTAAAGAACATTTTTTCTCAAAGCCTTTTCTACACTTCGCTATCTATATATTTTATGTCGTTTAAATTTACCATACAAATTGTGAAAATTTTGGAGTTTACCGTTTGATGCCATTTTATGGTAGAATTTTATGCCAAAAACAACTCACAATTACAACACATGTGAAATTTAAGGGTAAAATCATAATTTCAATGGGAACCCTATTTGTATATATATATATAAAATCTTCTCTCAGGGCATTATTCTATCACTAATTCCCTTCACCATCCTCTCTCAAACCCAAAAAGGACAAGTCCTCTTTTTGCATAAATTCGGAGGCAAACAAAAACAATTAGAAATATTTGAAAAAACAATAATATATAAAAAGATGTCTTAAACACTTAAAAACGTTCAGAAGAATGACAAATAATATACGAAAAACAAAAAAAATCAGATAGAATAATACCTAAAGAAGATAAAAAGAAAAAAAAACTCAAAAAATTGGGAAGAGGGTCTACAAACAAATAACAGTAAAGTAACTAAAAAGTGGTAAATTAAAAAAAGACAAAATATAAAATGTTTAATAGTTTCAAGCTCTGAGCCAAGACATTTGCTATACTCCGATTTTCTCGTCTACTCCAGCAATGAATGTAAGAATGTCTAGCAACTTTTGTCATGGAGCATATAGATAGAGAGTTGTAGCGTACGACTATTTTAAGCGTTGCCGCACTTTTGGAACGTCCAACTTTCTAAAATCTAAAAACAAACATTCAATTAAATTTTTTTAACAATGCAACAAAGTAATGTGTAAAATAAGGAAAAATAAGTAGGATTTGAATTACAAATTAAATCGAATTTTGCCCACAAATTTTCTACTTTAGTTTACTTTTTTTTAGGAACACACCACATTATTAATACAAATGAAATCTAATCTAAAATTTAACAAACACATTTAGAAGTAAAGAAAACTGTATGCATTCGGGTATGAACATAAGCTAGAAATTTATCAAAAATTTTGAACAATCGTGTACCTTCTTTAGGGATTCAAATTAGTCCATGAATCTTTTGGATTGTATTTCTTCCACAATGATAGATTTCTTTCATACAAAATTCTTCACTCGTTTGCCTCTATTTTTTTTTTTTTTTTTTTTGGGGGGTTTTTTTTTTTTTTTTTTTTTGAGGGGGCAAGGGGGTTTGAGAGAGGAAGACGATGGAAATATTAGTAGAATAATGGCTCGAGAGAGAATTTATTTTATACAAATAATTTTGTAATTAAAAAGATGAATTTGCCCTTAAATTTCAAATGTGTGGTGCATGTGAGCTTTTTCCGGCATAAATTTCCACCAAAAAATGGCATCATTTGCAAATCTCACTTTTGTGTTCCTTCATGTGCAAATATAACACATTAAATTATAGGGATAATTATATTTACATCCCTTGACCTATGGTCTATTTACACAAATCATCCATATCTTTTGCATAATTACAGAACTTATCCCTGACAGTAAAATAATAGGGGTAAGTTGTGTAATGATGCTAATATTTTTACGGGATGTATATGTAATTTCGAAAAAAAAGGAGTGATTTTTGTAAGTGACAATGATATTTTAGTGGGTGTGTGTATAATTATCTAAAAGATGGGGATAATTTGTGTAAATAGGCCGTAGATTAAAAGGTGTAAATATTACATCCTGTAATTATATAATCGCAAAAATTTTACATCCTGTAAATATTTTAAAAAGACTAACAGACCATTTTTTATATAGCGAGAAAGCATCGTTGTTTTTCCAGAACTATGGTTAAATGGTATTTTGTCACGATTTTGTGAATTCATGCATGATTTCTCCTACAATATTGCGCAACCCAATAATTAAATAATCAAAATAAATTATATTACAGAGTAAATCTGATAGAAGAGATTTTCAGGGTTGAGGGTATAGGTTTCAGGGTTTAGGGTTTAGGGTTTCGGGTTGGATCTTGGGTTTTGGGCTTAGGGTTTGGGTTTAGGTTTAGGGTTCATGGTTCAGGAATTTTTTTTTAAATTAAGCAACTGAAGGTGCGGGAGGCTTTTTGGGATCCCCATCCCTTTTTTATTGATATTAAAACAACTGTTATCGCTACATCATTACTACAACAAAACATAAAAGGAGGAGTACTACTCCTTTACACTTTAACAATTTTTTCTAGAGACATCATGTTTTTTGTTTCTGCCATCTGCTTTTTATTTTTCTTGTATGAATTCTTGGATTGCACAAGCTACTCCTCTATTTCATCACTCGGTTTTTTCCTTCGAATTCCTGACCAGGTAATCTGATTGCTCATTTATGGGAAATTGATTTCTAGGTAGTTTGGCCGGAGTGGCCAGCTCCTGTAACAATTGCTCTGCAGAGTCTGTATCAACGGGGTTGCGATTGGTCAAGCTAATTGGGTCGCAAATCTTTACAGGCATGGCATTACAGACCAATATCTCCCCTCATCTGAATTCTATTCAAGAAGCATGGTAGCGTTTTCCACATGTATCCAATTTCCGTCAGCCACTTTATATTCCAAATTCTCCTCACCCATTTTATCATTATCACATATATTGTTAGGAACATCAACAGAAACAACATGTTCATGCACAACCACGTGATCCTTTTGCTCGCCGCATTTTCAAAAATAAAAATGGAATTAACACTAGCCACATAGTCAATTCCGTATTAAGTGCAGTACCTGTCGTCTTTTGTTATCTAAAACTGTTTTGCCCGGTCCATCATCTTTGAGCACTCACCTGTTTTCCTAGCTGGTGCTTTGTTCCGCTCCATCACTTCAACAACCTGCGGTCCTTTCCTTTTCTCAGCGTCAGAACCAACATGTTGCCTGGCTTTCGGGGAGGTGGTTTGGGTGCATTGCCTTTCGAGTAGCACTCTGAGTCTTTATGCCCAACATGTTTGCACAAAGAGTAGTAGTGTGGATTTGCTCATATTCAATTTACTGCACGATTATCTCTCCAAAAATCTGAAGTTTAAACTCCTCAAGGCGTGACTTCAGAAGGACCAATTCGATACATGCCCGTGCCTTTGAGAGCTTAGATTGATTGAACGTTGTGTCATCAATCTGCAGGGGGGTTCCAATCATGCTAGCCACTGTAAATAGAACATCTTTGTGGAACAAATGTGCTGGCAGTTCTGGAAAACTGACCCTAACCGAAACGATTGACGGCTCCTGTGATGGCGTGAATGCAGGAATCCACTTGAAGACACGCATTGGGTATCCCTGAATATACCATATTCGACAGAGCCACAGGCAAGAGTCATCTGCTTTACTAGAAAGCAAAATTAAGGCATGTTTGTTGTTAAGCATACTAACCGTGAAATCGCTTTTGAGGCCAGTTCCAGGGATGAGTTTGTGCAGGTTGTTGTATGAAGGTGTTCCATGCGAGAATTTTCCAACGACTGCAAATCAGAAAGGAGCTGGAAGAGCTTCAGTCTTTGCATCTGTAAACACCAATGTTGGACCTTTGTCATCAGTCAAAACTGCACCGATTGAGGGCGGTGGCGAGTCTGCAAGGAAATATTTGTGGGATGCCGTTTGTGGAGGTTTTGAGGTTTGTGAGGGTGCAACAACTTCAACAAACATTTTTTTCGAAATATTCTGTGTTGAGTTCTGAGTGGCTTACTACTGTTTCTATTCCAAAGAGAGTCATCGCGGAAGCTGTTGGAGTAGCCGCTGCTATCGAGTCTCCGATGTAGGGTTTAGGGTTTTAGGGTTTGGGTTTGGGGTTTAAGGTTTAGGGTTTAGGGTTTAGGGTTTAGATTTTTTTTTTTGAAAGCGAGAAATTGTCGGGATCCTCGTCCGTTCTCAATAAATCGTCAAAATGTTAATAAGTTTTGTACAATTGTGAGAAGTCCTACACAAACCCATCAAAAATGAGCCCAAACAATGGGCTAAAAACTTTCAAACAGTCCAAGTGAAGCTCAATGGTGGGCTGAAGAGCCCAAGGCAAAAGTCCAAGAAATAGATCTTGGAAATAGCCCAAGGCAGCTGCAGTTGGTGAAGCATCCATGGGTGCTTGAAATTGGGCGTAGTAAAATGGTCCATGTTTCCAAAAGGTGCTCAATGTGGCCCAGCAGTAGTGACCCATCAGTGTGGCAGCAGTACAGCCCAATAGTTGTGAAGCCCAGCGAGATGGCCAGGAAAATGTCCAGAAGAGGAATGGCCTAACGCAATAATACAGTCCAGATATCCAAGGGTAGCCCACTTTGGTTTATTTACAAAAAAATTGAAGTTTGTCAACCCATTTCAAAAAACAAAAACTGCCCAGGTCTGAAGTAAGGTAAAGCAGAAGGAGAAATAAGAAAGCCCAAATCGAACACCAAAGAAAAGAAACCCAAGTTCTTGCAAAAGTCCAAAAACGAGAAATGAAAAAGAAAGAGGGGAATTAGCAGCAGAGGAGGCCCATCTTTCCATTTTGTTGTGAATCTGCAACTACCCATTTGCCTTCTCATTCCAACAGCTGCAAAGTCCCAATCTTTCTCCAACAAGCAAAAAAACTCACAAGTAAAAGACCAAAAATTGCTTAGTCTCCACAAAAATTCACACAGTTGAGAAAATAGAGACAAAATGATAAAACAGAAACAGAAAACAGCATTGCAAGCAACCAAGACAACAGACCACGGGCTGAAATTGAGATTTTGAAAGGAGGTTGAGAACCTTCAATAATTCGAAACCAACCAGATGAGCAGGAATAACCATAGGACACAAGAGTAGCAAGCACTTCAAAAATCGAACCCAACACTTCAATGTTTGTATAGGCTGTCAAGAAATTAAAGTGGGACGTGCAGGAAGTTCTAGTAGTTGTCAGTCTGTAACAAAGAATGGTTACTGGACGAGTGTCTGTGCAAGTGTATCGAGTCTGGTGTTGTAGATAGAGTAGAGAGAGGCAAAAAACGTGTGAGCAGAAGGAATATAGGAGCAAGAGAGGCCAAATGTGAGTATTCCATACCCCGGTTTGTTGGATGACAGGTTGCAACGAAACAAACCTCTCAGTTTTTTGAGAACAAAGGAGACCAAAAAAACTCTTTTAACACAAGAAAGGTTGTATGTCAAAGCGATGACCGGGGTTGTGCAAAAATGTGCCAAAAAGATTCCAAACCTTAAACCGTGTGTATGGTTGCGGAATGTTCTCCTTGTCTTGTTTGGTGCTCTGAGGCATCACTAACATCCACTTCGGTTGTGGATTCGCATTCGTGATCCGCTTGAGGGTCTGAAAAAAGGTTGCTGTCTCCTCCATGTTCCATTTCGCCTCCTGGTGAGACAAAGGTGATGCTGTAGCAAAAGCAGAACCAGGTGATGCCATAATGTCCATGAATCTGCAGCAGGAACCATAAAAACTTCTTGCTGCTGCCACAACAACAGCTGCAGCAAAACGAGGCTCTGCAGCAGAGAAGTAAACGACAGAGGACAACAGCAGCAGCAACCGACAGAAGAGAACGGCAGCAGCAGCAGGGATCTGCAAAAAGCAGAGATTGCTGCATCAGTACGGAACTTGCAACAGCAGGAGGTGGTTGTCTGGAGTGTCAAGCAGCAGTAGCGGAAGCGTTGCAGCAGAGAAGAGCGGCAGCAGCAGCAGCAGCGCTCTGCAGCAATAAGGGAAAACCAGCAGCAAAAGCACACTTGCAGCAACAGTAAGCAACAGAGGCAGAGGAAGGTGTCCAACGCAGTGGAAACTCCTTCGTGCATTGTCTGCTGCTGCAACAAGGAATTGAGACAGACAAATGTTAAAAAGTCTCTGAAGTCACAATAAACATAGATACTCCCTGAAAATTTTCTCCTTTGGTTCATGCTACACCAAAGAGACGGCTTCAGCAGCAGTAATAACAGCAGCAGCGGCAGACATTGATACGGAAAACTCTTTCTCATTTTGAACGAATATATGGGATTCCCAGGCTGTCGCATTTAATAATACCAGTGATGTGTCCATGTAGTTCATCCCCTCGGTAAACTTCGGCTGATTTGGTTGTACAAGCGAGGTTGGCCAAGTGATCTGCCGCCATATTTCCTTCCCCATAGATATGAGTCATCCGAAACTCCACTTGCTTAAGGAAAAGGTTGATATGAGATAGCCTGTGCTGTAATGTCCAGTGACCTTTGGAGGGTTCCTTAATCAGACGAATGATATTGACGGCATCCACCTCAATCCAAATGCGATTAAAATTTTCCGTTTGACAAATTTGGAGAGCTTTGAAAAGACCGTACACCTCTGCATACACATTAGTTGCTTCTCCAATGAACTCATAGAAGGCGAAGATTGCCGCTCCTCTCTCGCCCCTAGCAATTCCTCCCGCACCTGCTAGTCCCGGGTTACCTTTACTTGCTCCATCAGTATTAATCTTGATCCATCCTCTATCCGGTTTATTCCACTTGACTTTCATCAATGTTGTCCTCCTTTTAAATTACGTAGGGAATCCCATGGTGGATGCAATGTTGGCATCTCCTTTCCAGTTGAGCAAGGTGACCAGTTTAGTGCGGCTGATCGTGTTAATGAATTGATGGACCTTCCAGATGATACGATCATAATTGAATTTCTATCCCCGATGCTTAGCATCATTTCTTTCAAGCCAACAGAACCACGGAATGAGCATCGGAAGGATAGTTCTGATGTGGTTCTTACCAATTGAAGAAAACCTCCAGAAACTGAGGAACAAGGTGATGTTGTTTGTCGACGGGAGCATGGTATTGAATTTCCTAGCAAAGAAATCCCACACTTTTGAGATTTCAGGGGAACACGTGACTAAGACTTTCAATATTACTGCAACAAGTGCATTTGGAGGCAACCTGGATGCCTTTGGACTGAATCCTCTGATCCACCGAGATTTTATCCCCCAAGATTCTCCAGAGAAATATGGACATGGTTGGTGTGATGAAGGGGCACCAGATTTCCTGTTGGGTTGTGCGAGCCTGCCGAATGGAGTTCCAGGTTGATTTGATGGTGAAAGTGCCATCACCACTAAGTTTCCAATGAGGGATGTCAACTCGTTCGTCATCAAAAGGCACTTGGCTGATTTCGTGAGCCAGTTGGTGTGGAGGAGCTCCATAAGTTTATCCAAGTCCAAGCTTTGTCATTCTAAAAGTGATTGACCGAGGATGAGGAGTGGTTCTGTTCACCTAGAGGAGCCAAAGTGCTTTCTCCCCCATCCAATTGTCAAACCAGAATGAGATATCCCCTTTTCCAATGCTCTAGAAGACGTGAGGTTCTGCTTTTTCCCGAGAATGACAGAGACATTTTCAATTGGCAGACGCAATGTAGGAAGGTTCAACCACAGCCGGGTGGGTCCCTTTGCAATACTTGTCGAGAAGAAAATGTGACCACAGTGACTGTTGGATTCTGAATCTCCACCAGAGTTTATGTTGGAAGGCCTCAACCACATCGTCAAGTTTCCGAACACCAAAGCCACCCTCCTTCGTAGGGTAGCAAACTGAGTCCCAAGAGGACCAGATCATTCTCTTCTGATTACCAAAACTACCCCAAAAGAATTTATTGAAGCTTCTTTCGATGCGCTCAGTGATGTATTTTGGAGGCTTGAGAGTTTGCAACAGGTATGTCGGCATGGCGTTTAGCACGCTTTTGATAAGCTGGGGTCTCCCCCTATGGGACAATAATACTTTTTCCCATCCTGAAATTCTTTTTTTGATTTTTTGGACGAGATCATCAAAGAGTACACCTTTCTTATTCCCTTTAAATAAGGGGGGCGCCCAAGTAGGTGATTGAAAGGTGTTTGAGGCGAAACCCCATGACTTGTTAGATACATTGGATTAGGAGATTAGAAGTCCTCTTATCCACTGTGAACGAGCTCTTTTCTCTGTTGATACGTTGTCCCGAGATTGCCTCGTACCGCTGCAGGAATTCCATGAGTATTGTGAGCTCTTGACGGTTCCCTTTGGAGAAGATTACATCGTCAGCAAAGGCAAGGTGGGAGATGGGGAGGCTGCATCTGGTGAAGTACTGCAGTCTTGGATGTTGTTCAAAGAGATTATTCAGTCCTCGTGAGAGACATTCTGCTGCAAGCACAAAGAGGGTTGGAGAGAGGGGGTCCCCTTGACGAAGTCCTCTTGCTGATTTAAAGAAACCTACACCTTCGCCATTAAGGAGGATGTTGAACTAGCAATTTTCTATTAACATTCGGACTTTAGCAATCCACTACATAGGGAAACAAATTCGGTGAAGCATTCTATAATGAAAATTCCAGTTGAGCCTATCATCTGCTTTTGCCATGTCGAGTTTGAAGATGGTGTTGTTCTTGCTCCCATTCACCCTGAGGCAGTGCACTAATTCTTGTGCGAATAGGATATTATCAGCAATCATACGCCCTTGCAGGAATCCACTTTGAGAGGGTGAGATGCATTTAGGAAGGACGACTGCAACTTGATTGTTCATGATCTTAGAAAGAATCTTCCCCGAGACGTTGTATAAGCTGATTGGTCTGAAGTCCTTCCAAGTTTCTGGGTTCTCAGTTTTGGGAATGAGGATAATCGTAGCCATTGTGAAGTTCTTGGGCGGAGGAGTTCTGCTGAAGAAGTCCAAAACTGCTCCCATTAAGTCTTCTACAATGATGTCCCAACAGCTCCGATAAAAGTGGGAGGTGAATCCATCTGGACCGGCCGTGCTGTCTGGACACATGCCGAAAACCACTGCTTTAATCTCCTCCAATGTAGGGGCACAACCGAGATGCTGAATATCTTCCTCGGAAAGGAGTTGAGGGACCCAGAGAAGAGGGTCGCCGAACACCTCCTCTTCTTCTGTGAATACCCGTTTGAAGTAATCCACAACTGAATCCTTAATCTCCTCCGATTTTGTGAGAGTGGTCCCGTTGTGCTGGATGGCATGGATGTGAGATTGCTTCCTCTTTTTCTTGACTAGAGTGTGAAAGTATTTGGTGTTCTTTTCCCCTTCAGTTAGCCATCTACATGCCGCCTTCTGTTTCCAGTAGCATTCCTCCACAGATAAAGCAAAAGTGAGCTCTGCTGTAGCTTTATTCATGTCGATGAGGTTCTCATCTGTAGGGTCATCGTCAAAGCATTTTTCAGCTTCCTTGGCCTTCTGTTCAGCTGTACAGATGTTTTGGAAAATGTTGTCAAATAGTTCAAAATTCCAAGTTTTCAGAGCGGCTTTGAAGCGGTAGAGCTTCTATTGGAATTTGAACATCACTTGGCCATGAATAGGGTGTTGCCACGAGGTAGTGACGCAGTTTCTGAAATCGTGGTGTTTGGTCCACATGTTTTGAAACCGGAATGGTGCTGGACCCTTCTTAGTATCATCAGATGCCGAGAGTAGTAGGGGACAGTGGTCAGAGACATTTTTGGTGAGGTGTTGGATGCGGGTGATGGAAAATGAGTGAAGCCATGTATGGGAGTAAAGGAATCTATCAAGTCTTTGCCAAAGTCTATTTCTTGACCAAGTGAATTGTGCCCCTTCAAATCCAGCAACTTGGAGGCCACAGTCAAGCAACATGTTGCTAAAGTCCTCCATTGTCCTAACTTTAGGGGCCGCTCCTCCTTTCCTTTCGCTAGCTTCAAGGATAATGTTGAAATCTCCCCCCAGTAGCTAAGGGTCATTGCCGGGGTCAATATTTCTGATGTAATTCTAGAGTTCCCTTCTTTCTGCTCGCGTGTGTTTAGCATAAACCCAAGTGCAAGTGAGGTCGTGTGGAAGTAAATCCGTTGAGAGTCGAAGATGGAGGAATTGCTTACAAGAGGTTAAGATGTCATAGTTCACCTAATGATCCATAAAGCACCAAATTTTCGAGTTGGCATTGCTCACTACTTTGTGAAAGCCCAACCTTCTGCAGTAAAATGTTTCATCCAAGTACACTTTAGGTTCTATGATGACCAGTATCTTCGGTTTGTGCTTTTGACATAACCAATGGACATGCTTCTGTTTGTGTGGTTCTCCGATACCACAGATGTTCCAGAGCGAAATTTTGATCATTATTGAAGGTGAGGTGGGTCACCACTTTTGACTTTGCTTCTAGTCAAAATTTTGTAACTCTGAGTGTTTTCTGAGGACTGAGATCGAGCGTGTTTTCCTCTCGCTACGGCATCTTCCAAAGAGGACTGTGTAGCCGGGGTTTTCTCTCCACAAGGAGGTTCACTATTATGCTGGTCATGATCCTCTTCTCGATTTCCACCTTGTCCACTGTCCGGGTCTGTGTCATCAACGGATACAGGGTAGAGTTCCATAGGGGCTTGATTGAGGGTGCACTCGTGGTACTGCTCCTGTTCATAACATTCAGAGGAGGGTCTAGGGGACGGGGCAAGACATTGGAGGGGAGCCGCCAAAGTTACCCCCTCACAATGTCCATCAATATTCACTACATCCTCATCGCATAAATTAAAGGAGAGATATCAAATGAGCGTTCAATAGTAAAATTATGATCAGGAGCCTTAACAATAGAGAGAAGTAGTTAAGGAATTCATTTATATCAGCACAGGATTGAGGGGCCGGGGGCACATAAGTGTTCGCATGAGTAAAGTGTGAGTTAGGAAGTTTAGACTGGTACCTGGTCTCTGTGGTCACTTTAGTTTGGAGGTCTCCAGTCCTACCTGTGCCTGCATTCCTGTCCACCAAGGCATTTTCAGCTGCACGTCCATCTTCACCCTCATCCTCCGCTTGATTGAGCGCATGGAAGGTGTTCTTGCTTTCGATGTCGCTAGGGGGAGCACCGTACTCCTTGCATTTGCTAGGTTCTCCAATTTCGAAGATCACATTTTCAGCGTGTTTGACACTCTTTTCCTTTTGTCCCGTTGCCTTGCCTTTTTGTTGTTGAGAGAAATATTGTGGCTTTGGAGCATTCACTTTAGTGTAGCAGTTTTGTGCTTCATGACCAACGTGTTTGCACAACATGCAGTATTTCGAAATATTTTCAAAAATAACTTTCTGCACTACCTCCTCATTCCCAATTCCAATGACTATCTCCTCTGTCAGTTTGTTAGCAAGATCCACTTCTACACATACTATAGCTGCCGTGACCCAAGATTGAAACATAGTAGGTTCATCAAGTTTAAGTGGAGTACCAACAAGGTTTGCTATAGCATATAAAACATCCTTATGAAATAAATGAGCTGGTAAGGTGGGGAATCGAATCCAAACTGGTGCAAGAGACAATTCTTGTTGTGGCCAGAAGGATGGTGTCCACTTGAAAGTCCAGATGGGGAATCCATCAATATGCCATAATCTTCGGATCCAGAGCTTGGTGTAATCCGCTTCATTTTTCAAGTTGATGAGAACGTGCCTATTGGTGATCATGGTGACGGTGAATGGTCCTTGTAGTTTCAACGTTGAGAGCAGTCCATGCATGTTCCAGTAGGGAGGAAAGCCATGTGAAAACTTCCCAACAATAGAAAATTTATACTGCTTTGAGAGTCTTTCTGTTTCAGCAATCGAGAATTGGATTTTCGGTAGACCCTGGGATTCCATTTTTTCTCCCAACTTTGTCGGTGGAGCGCCAGTGAGGTAGGAGTGCTGAAAGGCTTTAGGGAACAAGGCCGAAGTGGATTGCGAGTTCACTGCGTCCACGAAGGATTTCTTCGCCTGATTTTGAGTCACCGACGGGGTTTGTGCAGCTTTTGCCGGAGGGAAATCCTGCAAGTTGGGCTGAACGTGGCGGCTGATCGAGCTGACCCGATAGGATTGACTCGGGCGGGCTGACTGCAAAATGGAGGAAATTCATCCAAGTTGGGGGTTGGCAAGGGCATCTTCGGTGGATGCCGAATGCCGACATCAGAGTGGGTAGACGTGTCCACCATGCGATTCGGAGGAGACTGGTGGGTCTCCATCATGAAACGGCCGGTGGGCGGTGGAGATACGGTGGTGCGACAAACGACGGAGTGAAAGATGTGATCACGGCTAAACCTTGATGAAAATTGTTGAGAGGGCCTGGTTAGCTTCATGGTAGTGGTCTCGAGTCGTGGTTCGTAGGCACGACAAAGCTTTGGTAGTCCGAAGGTGGCGCCGGCGACGGCTAAGATTGGAAACTGAGGACTCGGCTAAACGTTGATAAAAATGGCCGGGAGAAGTCTTGTTAGAACCACCTGGGCGAGAGGAATCCAACCGTGGTGGTCCACGATCAACCCTCGTTCGGACGGTGCAAAGGTGGCAGCGGCTGCGAAGCTTAGAACTTTAAGATCTCGTCAACGGGTTGATGAAAATGGCTGGGTAGGGTCACGTTCGAATCACCGGGATAGGAGGATTCCAATGGTGGTGGTGCGCGACGGTGGGTCGAACGAACGGCGGCGAATTTGACGGTGGAAGGGGCGACGGCCACCTCTTGAGCCCAACGTCAAATTGCGATGGAACTTGAAATTGATGGAGGGGAATTGTTCGCCTTGTGATGTAGAGTTGATTGGTGTGCGCGGCTGCCGGAGATTCGTCGGAGATCGGTCGGAATTTTAGAGAGGAGTGGCGAACAACTGGGCAAAAATAAGGCAATTTCTGCAATTTTGAACCGCAATTGCCGGCGCGTCTGGACTCGGTAGGGACACGCACAGGAGATTTAGGTAGCTACTCGGACGGCGAACACGGTGATGGGGCGCGTGGTCAGATACGCGCCGAAAAAATTTTGCATGGTGGCGCGGCGAAGCTGACGGAGGGCTGTCTGCTGGTGGTGGCGGATTGGCTGAAAATGCTTTGGATTGGTGGTGGTTGGTGGTGGGAGGTTAGTGTGTGCAAATCTCACAGACTTCTAGTGAGAGGTTAGAGAAAATTGCTAGCTTCATGGTTGGTTTAGGGTTTAGGGTTTAGGGTTTGGGGTTTGGAGTTTGGGTTTAGGGTTTAGGGTTTGGGGTTTGGGGGTTAGTGGTTAGGGTTTAGGGTTTAGGGTTAGGGGTTGAGAGTTGGGGTTTGGGGTTGGGGTTTCGGGTTTAGGGTTTCGGGTTGGGGTTTAGGGTTTAGGGCTTAGGGGTTTAGGGTTTAGGGTTTTTTTTTCTAGTCAAAACACCCGAAGGTGGGTGATGCTTATTGGGGTCCTCATCCCATCTTCATTAAAAATAAAACAGAGAATATTACAGAATGACGCAAAAACGCATAAAAGGAGGAGTACTACTTCTTTACATTGTGAAACAACAAAAAGTTTAAAGGAGTAATGCGGTTGCAATGGCACAGCATCAAAATTGCCTGATGCGACGTCTGTTTCTTTCTGGCAGGGTTGGAGAGGGAACAAGGAACTGATATCAGCCGAATTACGGTTCAGCGAGCAAACTGGATCTTGGATCTTCAACGGCTGTGGGCTACCCGGGTTGACATCATCGTCTTCCCTTTCGGATTCATGAGTGTCATCCCAAACCTTCAGTTGTCGAACAGTCCTTCCAAAAAATTTCAGACCTTTGAAGAGTTTGGAGGTTTGTTGAAGGTTAATCCGTTTCTTCCTCATTTGGGTTTCCACCCCCCTGATAGGAAAATACACAGCACCAATAGTAAGATTATCGACAGGCAAATTCGTCTCCACAATATGTTCCACAGCACCAACAACAAGATTATCGGCAGGCAAATCACCCATTTTTCCAACCTCACTGGGAATATTAACTTCATCAACAGGAACAGAATTTTCATTCACGCTAGTCATAGTTTCAGTTTGGTGCTCAGTGTGGTACCTAGTGACCTTTGCAGATGGTAGGTGCTTTGGTTGGTCTATTGTCTTTGAGCTCTCACTAATTTCCTAACCAACTGCTT